>NC_086241.1:247500-297500 GCF_036321145.2 Pelmatolapia mariae
TGTGTGTGTGTGTGTGTGTGTGTGTCAGACTGAAGTGTTGTCATCACAGAGCGTGCTCACCACTTCGGGGGGATTTTACTGACGGCTCTTCATCGTTCGGTCGTCAAACATTTTCACTTCCTGTGTTTTACAGTTGTGTGTGTGTGTGTGTGTGTGTGTGTGTGTGTGTGTGTGTGTGTGTGTGTGTGTAAACTGGCTGATGTGTTGACCCCCCCCCCCGTTAGGACCTGCTGTGTGCCTGTCCGTTGGTGACAGTCCAGGTTTATGTCCCCGTAAAGCTCCCTGGTCCGTTGCCGTGCCATCACTCTCCTCCTCCTCCTCCCTGACCTCAATGTCTTTCATATCTGCCCCCTCCTCAGTAAGCGCCCCCCTGGGGGCAGAACAAAGAAAGCACTGCTCTCTTCATCCTTAATCAGCACTCAGAGGCTGCAGCGCCGCCGGGGACGCTCGCTACGCCGCCTCACATGAAAAGAAAGATGGAGGGCAGAGAAAAGCAGTGAGGTTAATAAAAGAAAGTAGGAAGGTGGATGAAGGTGTGTGTACGGCCTGCATTAAGCCCCTCCCCCTACGATTTGCGCTCAGCTTCGTTTTCCTCGCCCCGACTCATCCTCTGAACTTTATGGCGACCCTTAAACACGCAGCTGTCAGCTGACGGGGTCGGAGGATGTTTATTAAATGTGTTCATGATGTCACAGCTTTGGTCCCACCCATCACATTTGTTTCAGTCTTTCGTTTTTTGAATATTCACGGTGGGATGTCCTCCTTTTCTCACCTTTGCTTTTCTGTGTGACACAAAATATATTTTATTTTAAATGAATCCTGTTTTTGTTTTTCTGGATTTAATTTTATTTTTCATGTTTTTCTTCTGGTTTTTGTTCAATTTTGATGTTCAACTCTCGTCAAAGAATAATTTCTACAAGAACGACTAACGAGGATTTAGAGAGCAGCTTTAATGTGTTTAAATGAACGTGTGTGTGTGTGTGTGTGTGTGTGTGTGCATGTGCGTGCATGTGCAGGATTGCCCGCCTGCCTCCCTCGTCCCTCCGCTGTGCTGCAGCATCAGCAGCTCCCTCACAGGTCAGGAATCAAGTTTAAAATGCAGCATGTGATATGAATCCCTAATTTTTGAGCCCGTGCCCTCCCAGTACGCTTTTATTGTGAAAGACAGCAGATTATTCCCCCCCCCCCCGGCAGGATTTAGGCAGATTTACTTGAGCAAACACCTCTGGTGGGACAGGGAGGAGGAGCCCGGTTGGCTCGCTGAAGAACGGGCCCTTTGTTCAAATTGTATTAACAACACGAAGTCTGCTTAGTGCTGTCCCGCCAAAATAAAACATCCCAATCACAGTGACATCACTGTCACATGACCAACAGAAACGGTGACTTCAGACTGATGCATTCCTCGTGGATTAGTTTGATTAAAGTTCATTAAAAATAGAAAGCACCAGACTTTTGTCGTTCTGTCAGGCGTGTGTGACGTTTTTACTTTAACATTTTTATTCAGATACTTTTTTTTCAGATATCTTTCTTGTTGTTCGAGGCAGACATGCATTCTCCTGCATTTCTGTGGATCATGTGTAAGTTGTAAAATAGGTCTTTACGAACAGTCCTGTGGACGTGTCTCTGAGCTGAGATCGGCCTCTCGGGTTCCTCACACGTTCTGCTGGAGTACCGTCGGCCCGCTGTGGGCTGTAACTGTCTGTGGTCGAATGAAATCCTGATGAGGTCAGTGCGTCAGTTTCTGAGATGAAGTTGCGCTGCAGCGTTTCTTGTTCTGAGGCTGATTTCTAGAAAAGGAAGAAGTGGGAGGTGAGACGTGTCGGCTCTGTGGAGGCCTGTTCGTTCTGGTGATGTCATCGCTCCTGAGCTCACAGTGGGACTTCAACAGGTGACTGTGATGCTCAGGTTGGTGTGCAGTGGAACAGTGTCGGTGGTGAACTTGTCTGCTGTTTGTCGTGTTTCAAGGTGACTGACACGTGTGTGTGTGTGTGTGTGTGTGTGTGTGTGTGTGTGTGTGTGTGTGTGTGTGTGTGTCAACCGTGTGCTATGTGCACATTTTCTTCATGAGTGAGCGATGAGCCGTCCGGTGACGCTTTGTCGCCGTTAGCCTAAACACACGTTCACCGCCAAGGTCATGGCCGAGGTCGCCGTGCAGATAACACACACAGACACACACAAAGGCACACACACACGCAGACACACACACGCAGACACACACATAGACGCACACACACACACACACACACACACACACACACACACATAGACACACACACACACACACACATAGACACACACACACACACACACATAGACGCACACACACACACACATAGACGCACGCACACACACACACACACATAGACGCACGCACACACACACATAGACGCACACACACACACACACACACATAGACGCACGCACACACACACACACACATAGACGCACGCACACACACACACACACATAGACGCACGCACACACACACACACACATAGACGCACGCACACACACACACACACACACACATGTCTGGTTTGCTATCCTCGTGGGGACATCCCATTGACATAATGCTTTCCCTAGCCCCTTACCCTAACCCTAACCATTAAAAATGAATGCCTAACCCTAACCCTTACCCTAAACCTAACCATAACCTAATTGTAACCCTGACAGTAAAACCGCATTTTGAGTGTGAAAATTGCTTTCAACCCCAAGGGGACCTGGATTTTGGTCCCCACGGTGCAGAAAGTCCCCACCAGGATAGTAAAAGTCAGATTTTGGTCCCCACCAGGATAGTACGAACCCGTACACACATAGACGCACGCACACACACACACATAGACGCACGCACACACACACACACACACACACATAGACGCACGCACACACACACACATAGACGCACGCACACACACACACACACACATAGACGCACGCACACACACACACACACACACACACACACACACATAGACGCACGCACACACACACACACACAGACATAGCTGGACTGGCCGGTGGGCCGATGATTTTTATTTTTTTTATTTTTTTTTTTTGTAACGGCATGAACAATGAGAGGTGGTGGATTGACCAGATGCTGGCAGATGTGTAAAAATAACTCAGTTGTTTTGGTGGTGGCTATGGTGGAGCTTCCACAGAGGCCAGCAGGTGGATGAGGGAAAGGGGATGGAGGGAGAGGGGGGCACAAAGAAATACTTTTCTTTCTTATTCTTATTTAAAATGTCTGGCTGTTATTAAATAATTATCTGAATCTTACAACCAAAGTTTTTATCTGATGTAAACTGTACAGAAATCACACATATACCAACAAGACAGTACATCACTGTCACAATGGGCAGTGATGCACGCTGTGTGGTCTCTAGTCAAAATGCCCGGGCCGATTTTTTTTGTCCCAGTCCAGCCCTGGACACAGACACACACACACACACACAGACTGTATAACAGGTGTGAGAATCATTAAAAGATTTAATTTTTTAATTTAATTTAATCTTTTTTAACATAATTAAAACACAAAAATCACCAAATTTTTGTTTTGGATGTTTTAACTTTAGTATTTTTTTTTTTTTTATAATTCTGATCATTTGCTTTGCTTGTTATAATTTTTATTTTTAAAAAGAAAGAAAGTTTCATTTTTGTAATGGTTAAACTTGTATTTATTTTTTGTTTGTACTTCATAATTTTACATTTTTTTTAATATATTTATGACTTTAAAAATAATTTCATGATTTGTTGCTTTTTAATTTACATTTATACATTTTAAAACAAGATTTTTAGTTAGATATTATTTTACGTTTCTTCTTATAAACTTTGTGTGTTTCTCAGTTTTTCTTTTCTTTTTATTCTTCATTTATCTTGAATTTCACTTTTTTATTTTTGAATGTTTACATTTGGTCGTCACATGATCAGACCCATTCGCTCTGCTGCACTCACACTCTCATTGGCCCCTCCCTCACAGCAAAGGTTTGTTTGATTGGGTCCTGCGGCAAGGTCACACACACACACACACACACACACACACACACCCACACACACACACACACACACACAGGGGGAACAATCAATAACGGATGGCTGGATTAAGGTGTCAGGACATCTGTGTGTCCAGCCAGCGTACAGCTGAATAACTCTTGAACACACAAACACACACAAACACACAGACACACACACACACGCACCTCCATATCCAGCTTTAGGCCCCGCCCAGTTCCTATTGCCTGCTGTCCATCACCACGGCCTGCTCACGGTTCTGATTTAAACCACTGAGGCAACCAGAGCTCATCAGCACATTAAGGGATGGTACTGGGCCAGGTGAATCCTGAGGCAGACTGACTGAAGATGCAGTGAGTTAAATTGTGGGTGGATGCTGATCTTCAGCTCAGTGGGTGGAGGTCCTACAGAGCCTCAGGCAGAGAGTGTGAGAGACGAGCCCGGCAGCCGTTTGGAAATGAAATACTGAACTACGACTACCGAATGTTTGTGACTCCGATGGCCCGTCTCTGACCTCTAAACAGTTTTTAAAGGGGCCTGGAAGGAGCACGGAGTTTGCTCTCCTGCCCATCTCTCTGAGTTTGTGTCTCGCGAGGACTTGGCTCACTTTCACCTCCAGAGTTCAGGAGGATTTTCTGTCCACTCGGACAAACGTCCTCGGGCCACGTCCCGGTCACTGATCTGCCAAGCAAAGTAATGAGGCGCTGCTCGGTGCGAGCTCACTGCCTCAGGCCCGGTCCTGACGGATTGCCCTCAGAGTGTGAGATAATGGAGCTGACACTCCTGTCAAAGCTGCTCGAAGAGGCCGGGCTGAGGGAAACTTCTCCACCTCTGTGGTGCTGCGAACACCCGAACGCAGCGAGCCACAAGAGGCGAGCCCGCTCAGTTAGAAGCACCGAGCGTGTAGGCGGGGACTGGGTGGGTGTACTGCAGGTTCATTACATACCCCGAGCCTTCAGCTTCATCGGAGTCATCAACCTGGAGCATCGGGCTGAAGGTCGTCGTCCAAACACACACAGACTAATGGCCGCACAACGCTCAAATAATAAATCTTTTACACTGTGTAAAAAAATTTGAACAGGAATCCACCAAGAAACACAGAACATGAGTCTGAGTCCTTACAGTTCTCACCAGCATGTTAAATGATTGGCTGCATGAGTGGGCGTGGCAGTACGTGTGGGCGTGGCCTCAGGGCTCATCTGACTCTATGTGTGTGTGTGTGTGTGTGTGTGTGTGTGTGTAGTGCTGTGACAGCTGAAGGCTGATGAAACCTTCTCCTTCTTCTTCTTTTTTGTGTCTGAGCGCCGTGACCCCACAGTCTACGTTCGTCTCGCTGCTGAGAGTATTCACATGGCCACGGGTCAGTGTGACGCTGAAGATGAAACCTCGTCGCTCACACGGCTCTTTTCAGGTTTCCACTGGAACAGTCATTTGATTAAAACGAGACCATGTGATCAGGGTGACATCAGACAGCTTCCTATTTAAATAAAGATTGAGAACGGGACACGTTCAGATCTCGGTCTGAGTGTTCGCCAACACCACACCGCCTCCTCACACCGCCTCCTCACACCGATCCCACAATGCCTTTCACTGATTTCTCTCCCGGCCTCGGTTCCCACGGTGACGGGCTGATCGGTCGTCCACCTTTGAGCCGAGAGGCTGTGAGAAGTCTCGTGCACGGCCTCTGTTTGCCGTGGGATTATCAGACTTTGGTGTGGGTGGGGGGCATAAAGGTAGCCATGGGGAGGACCTCATGTGGGCCAGGAATGCCGGTCAGGTCAGGGGAGGAGAGGCCGGGGCGGCGAGGGACACTCGGGGATGGGGCAGGTGCCTTTGTGAGTCTGTCAGCCATCAAAGGAGCAGGCGCAGCTGAAAAGGTTAGGGGGAGAATAATCCCCCTCCCAGCCTGACAGACGCTTCATTCTCCCTCAGCCCGCCACCTTTGTCCACGCCGCCTCATTACAGCTCAACACACATGTGTCAGAACGCATCGGGCGACGTACGGCGGCTCAGAGTCATCGGGACGACAAAGTCACAGCAGCAGGAAACACATGCAAGCAGAAATAACCTGTCCTCATAGAGACACCCGGCTCTGCCAGCTGATCCTTTTATCATCGTCCACAGGAAGTAGATGTGTGTTAGTGATCAGAGTGTGGAACGGTCCTGTACCCGCGCTGAGCCGCGGCGCCGTTACAGTCAGCTGTGACCTCTCTGACAGCACAGAGGTAGGAAGACACGGGAGAGCAACAGGAAGTCTGGCTGCTGAGGAGGAGGGCGATGGGGCGGGGGGTGTACAGGTTGCGTCATGGGACCCGAGGTGTCCCTCTTCTGACCCTTTTGTGCAGCCTGTCAAACGTGGTTAACATGCAGCCATGCCCCCCCCCCCCCATATGTATATATGTGTATTGATCCTCGCACCGCCATAAACAGCAGAAATCACAGGAAGCTTTCAGGCTGACACCAGATCAGTTCCCACTGTCTGCAGCCTGTTTCTGCTCCTCGGCCAGGTCGTCAGTCACTAAGTGCATTCTGGGTAAAGGTTCAGGATCATTTTTCCTGAGCTCGACTCAACTTCATCAGCTCACACTCATCAAAACGAGCTGAACCATCTCCATCCTCTGACGGATCTCACATCTTGTATGGATGGATTTCCTGGTGAGGCTGAGGCGAGTGCAGGAATAACAGCTCCTCTGAGGCTCGGTCGTGGACGAGTGAGAGGAAGCCGCGGGACAGGGTCTCATTGTGTCGGCGCCGAGCACAGGCGCAGCGGCTCGTCCTCGGTTGCTCGCCGCAGCCCTAATGTGGCAGATAAACCCCGGCTTTGATACGGCCTGCTCCAGTAAGCCCCTCAGCCTGCCAGCACCTGCCAGCGGGGAGGTATGCATTCATGCCCCTAACAGGATTACGCTGCTCTGTAATTGATTCGTTTGCAGTGAGGGGCGGAGACAGCACTTTGCAGGGCAGCGTTTAGGTAACGGCGCCCCAGAATTCATCCGACTGCATGTGTCAATTTTATTACATCAGTCCAGATGAACTTGAAAGGCCGGCTTTGTGAGCGCCCACTGGCTGCATGCGCCCGGCTCGGTCAATAGAGGTCATTGATGTGAGCGTGCTCTTTCTTCCCTCGCCGCTCGCCGTGTCGTGTTTGCGATCGATCGCTGTGACACACATGAGGCGTGTTACAGTCTGGGTGGCTTCACACATGGATGGAGGTACAGCAGCAATGGTGTGACAGTACGACGGGCGTAACCGGGTCAGTCGATGAGGCACTGTGATTTCGCCCGCATCCGGTTGCACATGTAGGTTAAAGCAGCACGCTGTGATGGAGAGCGTGCTCGGGCTCCACCGGTGACTCACTGAAGGCACCTCATCATCATCAGTGCTCTGAACATGGCTGATGTTCAGACGTGTGCAAGCTGAAGGAAACTGGCGCCAACATGATGAACCATTTGAGCCAGATCAGCGTGTTAGCCTAACGCTGTGCGCCATCATTCCCCTCTGCTGGGAGCGCTTTCAGCTGCCAATGTTTTCATATTTCAGAGCAGACGGTGCGTCAGCTGGCTCATGCTAACCCTGACGCTACAGAGGCGTTGGCACAGGAAGTGACATCAGACGTTTAGCCTGCTGCCAACAGCATTGATGCTAACAGGTTGGCTAATGCGTGGCTCTGTGGGGACGCCTGGACTGTGTGAGTGTGCAGCTCTTAGTGGTTATACTGGGAGTCTGTCCAGTTGCCGGGTAAACCAGTTCACCTGAAACTAATGATCCCACCAGGCTGGCCTCCCCACACAAACCCACCCCTCCTTGCCTTCACCACTCTAATGAGCCTGGGAAAAGCCCCTCCCCCCCATGGGGCTGAACTAGGTGACACAGTGGACACAGGCTGCCCCGGGGTATCGGGGGGGGTCGCAGCAGCCTCTTTTGTCCTGGGCGTCTGGCGTGCTGAATGTGAAGACGGTGATTTATGGCTGAGCGTAGACCAGCAGAGATGAGGCGCGCACAAAGACGGCGTTAAGACCGCTTCCTGTCCCCGTTTCTCTGACAGTCCTCTTTGGTCCCAGAATCTGGGTTAAATGCAAATTGATCTGAGCGATGGCAGATAATAATCGCCGTCGGACTCATGTATTCGTGCAACGGACCAGAAGAGAATTTAGTGAAGTCCCAGCTCGAGTCATCGACCGTAGCCAAAGAAAGGCCGGCGGGTCGATGGGGATGGGCGGCAAGATTCTCAGAGCAGGCTGTGAGCTTTCTGCTGCCGCCGCGGCGAGAGGAGGAGCTGGATTCTTCATGGTGGAGCTGTTTGAGCTTCACGCAGGATCCCAGATGCCTCGAGTCGACTCGCAGCCTTCACTCTGCTGTCCGACTGCACAGAGCCGCCATCAGCCCGCCATGAGCTGTAAGCCGGGCTGTACCAAATCTGTCATGATTCATGTGTGACTCGTGTGTGTGACGGCGTTTACTGAGCGAGCTCAGTTGGAGCACGGCTGAGTTTTGGCATGTTAAAGGTGAACCTGACCTGAGTCAGCCTGGGTCACTGCCTGCTGTGGGCCACATCTGGGCCACGCACTCACATCTGTGTTTAAAGCCTATGTTCTCCTCTCACCTGTGCAGACCGGGTTTGATGAGCAGGTTAAAGATGCTCCTGAACTCAGTGCTCACAGGAACTTCTCCCTCAAACATCCATGAATAACTAACATGTGGTCTTTAAACTCGATGGCGGTCTGCTCTGACTTCCTCAGGCTGACCCTCTAAGCCCGAGCAGGAAGTGCTGAAGGTCTGTGTACTGCTGCTGGACAGACCTGAAGTCTGTCACGAACCTCAGCAGAAACTCTCTGTGAGTATTTGCAGTAATTGTTGAAGTCTTTGCAGTAGCTGAGTGCTCTGTGAGTATTCGCTGGGATGGGTTTTGGCTGTGTGTGTTTGCAGTGTTTCTCTCTGCTCACACTCTAATTCTGCTTCTTCTTCTTCTGCTTTTGTTTTTCCGGTGCGGCGCGGCACTCGGACGTGTGAAAGCAGGTAAAAACGAGTGCAGATAAACAGTCACACGGCCAGCTTCCTCTTTCTCGTGTCGACACTCGGCTCGCCGGCCCTCACTTCCCTCTGCTGCGATGTGCTGACACACCGTTTCTCCGGGCTTTGGCGACCTCGTCACCGCACTGTTGCTTCTTCTTCTATTTCTGAGAACACACACACCTCCCGTTATGCCCTCGCACTCTTCTTCTATTTCCTTTTCTTCTTTTACACTTCCCAATTCTGCTCCGCTCACCTCCGCGCTGAGGCTGAAGGTTTGAACCTTCAGCGCTGTGTGGGTCGTGTCTTAGAGCGCGCTCAGTGAGTTCATGCTGAGTCAGCTGGATGTGACTGATGAAACCTCATGTTTGTCCAGCTCCTTTAAGTTTGAAGTTTCTGCTCAGCTGTCCCGTTCACAGACCGGAGCCTCAGTCTGGTTCCTGCTCTTGTTCTCGATCTGGTTCCTGGGTGGTGTTGGCAGTGTTCAGCCCTCAGTGTGTTCGGACAGTTTTCAGACAACAGTGTTCCTGCGGCTCTGCGTGGACAGCATGTGTTTCTCTCTTTCCTGTTTTGCTCGGACAGTGAGGTTATGACCTCAGGACCGCTTGGCAGCCATAGGCCGCCTCACGTCCCTGGAGTCGGGGACTGAGGGACATTCGGGCGTTTGAAGCCCAGGAACGTCTGATGTGATGGCTCGACTGAACATGCGCATGCACTCATTCAGTCTGCGGGACTTTACGTCAGTGAGTAAAGAAGAAATATGTAGAAGTTCCTGTGAGCGAGTGAGGATGCCACACGTTTGAGTTTCAGACTGTGAGCATTTATTCATGTGTGCACTCATCAGTAAAACTCAGAGGTTCGATAGTGCATACCCGAAAACTTCACAGGCTTCTGCACTCAGCTCCAGCAGGAATACAGGAGGACGGCTCCGTAACATCAGAACCATCTGAATCATTAGAAGCATCCGTATCATTAGAGCCAATAGAACCATCAGAACCATCAGAACCACCAGAAACGTCAAACCTGCTGCCTCTGACTCTTTGCTGCAGATGTCGTTTTAAAGTTCCTAGACTCAAAGAGTAAAAATGGTGACATAAACTATGAAGCTGTCACCTGTCAGAGTGACTCTGATGGAGTGGAGTACTGTATTAGAAAACACTAAATGTTTTCATCCATATTTACGAGTTTAACTATGAGGGTAACAGGTCTGCTCGGATCAGGTGACTCGTTTATGGCCACGTGTGCATCATCAGCTGTGAGGTAAATACATCAGTAGGCTGTCAACAACGGCAAGTTTAATATTTATGTTTGATGTAAGCTGATGTCAGATGTTTGTGCTTGCCCCACCTTGCTTCGCCTTTGGTAATTTTATTTTTTCAGCCAACATCTAATTGGTTGGCTGTGATTGGCCGTGTGCACAGTTGCTGAGCTGCAGACTGAAAGTTGTGAGACGCTGAGACGAAACAGGACAGGGAGGTGAAGGTCGAGCTCCCTGCTGTGAGTCAACCTGGAGAGAACAGAGAAGCCTGTGGACTCTGGGCGTACCTGGGCAGGCCGAGAGCAGAGCCCTGCGGGACACCACCTCAGACTTCACATGCTCAGATGGAGGCGCTCGCTCTGACTTTCTGTAAATGTGCTCAGAGCAGGAGAAGAGCTGGAAATAGATCAGTAGTGTTGAAGCTGGGGTTTCGGTGACACACAGGGATTCCCCCGCTATCAGAGGGCTGCGGTGGTTTCTGGGCACAGGAAGGAAATTTTCAGTTATTTTAGGTTTTGCTGACATTTGTTAGAGTTTCCGCTCTCAGAGTGATGCCAGGGTCGCACACAGAAACTGGGTTACCTGTGTGATGCCAACTCACCTGTCTCACCTGCTTCCTCTCTGTGGTTCAGAACTCAGCATCTCCTGTGTCCCTGCTTCTGATTGGTGGGTGTCCTCTGAGTTTGTGATTAGTGAGCAGAGCTCCTTCTCTCACAGCCTCTTCAGCTTGTTGACAAACTCTGTTCTCCTTCATCCTCCTCTTGTTAACGTGGCGCTCTGTCACACGCTCCTCCTCTCATTAGTGTGCTGTTGTCTCACACTCGGGGTGCAGAATGAAACCCAATGACGTATCGGAGATGAAGTCGCTTTGGTTAAACGCTTTAATTCGTTGACAGGATAAAGGACTTTTATTTTGAAGAGCAGTGAGAGCGTGACTGGGGAGGGATAGAATGATGAAGGCTGATGAAGGCTTTTCAGCCTCAGACTGAGGACTTGAGGCAGGTCTGACCTGAGCGTGGTGAGCCTGCCCATGTGATGCTGGGCGGATGGAAGGATCGGGTGTTCCTAATAAACTGGTCTCTCTCCCCTGGTTGATCTGAAAGGGGTTTTCCATTAGAGTTCAAAGGTCACGTCCAAACTGCTTTGCATGCAGTGTGTTTCACACTGGCTTCTCGCTGTGACTTCCTGGTGCGCTGTGGGGAGCGTCTCAGAGGGAGGAGCCATGACTCTGACACACAGGCGTCTCCTCACCCCACGGACCTCATTCAGCGAGCGGGCTGGGCCTCAGAACCACCAGAGCTCTTAGAACCAACAGAGCTCTCAGAACCACCAGAGCTCTCAGAACCACCAGAGCTCTTAGAACCAGCGGACCGGTTTCAAAGGGTCAGAGGAGGAAAGTGGATGAGCTGCTGTGATCACACAGAGCAGCCACATTCTTGCTTCCTGCAGGGAGGGGCTGGTGTGTGTGTATGTGTTACTGTGTGTGTGTGTGTGTGTGTGTGTGCGTGTGTGTTACTGTGTGTGTGTGTGTGTGGACTGAAATAGTAGCTTGTCTCTCTGTCTGTCTCTGTTCATTCCTGACTCATGCTGCATCGTACTGGCTTTAGACCACACCTAACACACACACACACACACACACACACACACACACACACACACACACACACACACACACACACACACACGCGCACACACACACACACACACCTGTAGGTGGCTCTGACAGAGAGTTAAGTGAAGTTTTCTCCCCCCACACTGGAATCAGCTGATCAGCAGATGAACCTTTGAGAGGCGGTGATGTCATCACTGTACAGTGACGTGTTACTGTTACCAGGTTACAGGAGTTCTAGTTTTCAACACCTGAGCATCAGGTGGTTAGTTGTGACCTCACACTGATCAGCTGATGCTCCTGTGGGCACGATATACACCACAGCTTTAACCAATCGGAGGCGTCCTCGTCTCTCTGCAGGTGTCAGACAGCTGTTGCTTTGTTGCGTTCTGTAATCACGTCAGTGCCAAGGATGTGACGGTATCAGAGGAGGCGGTCCTTGTGAACACCAGAGTCCAAAAACGGCTCCACAAGAACCTCAAAGTCTGGACGGTTTGAGTTATGACAGATGTGTCCACAGGACAGCTGTCCACTGTGAGGACGTCTGGGGTCAGGTTCTGCTGGGTCATGTGAAGACTTTAAGAAGGAGGTGGTTAAAAGGATTAATGATGAAGACGATGAACTCATTAACCCAAAAAGTTTTCAGCTGCTGCTCGTACATCCTCCTCTCAACTCTAAGCCGAACTTTGAAATTGTGGTTTCAAGGCCCGGGTTCTGCGGGTTCTGCCTTGCTGCTCTGAGCGGGTGTTGCTCTGTCTGAGACCTCGGAGCAGAGAGCATTATGGGTCGTGGTATTGTTCGAGGTCTTCCCCGCCTCCCCGTTATTCACAGAAGACGGAAGTAGTTGTTTTTCAGCTGCGATCAGGTAATGAAGCAGACTCGTTGTGCAATCAGAGTTTTCAGGAAGTTGAGGCAATGCTCATCCTCGCCGCTCATCGTGTGATCTGTGTGTGTGTGTGTGTGTGTGCAGGTTTGAGACGCACTGGGTTATTGTCTCTCGGCTCAGTGTCTAACCTGAGCTGGACCTGAACCCTGATCTGAGAACCAGTTAAAACTGGTCCATTACCATCAGAGAGTCACAGAGGAAGCTGCTTCTGCTGCGCTCGAACACCTGCTCAGGTGGTCTTACATGACTGAACGGGTCTGTCGGTGTGACGTGTGTCTGTGACGCTGTGCCAAAAACAGAAAAGTCTCCGTTTGTGAGCCCGGTGACTCCTTGACGAGTGTGTGCATCCTGATGAGGGCGGGGTCTTTCATTTCCTCTCTGATACAGAGAAATGGAGGAAAACGTCGTCATGCCGTCAGGTGATAACTGCGGAGCCAGAACGGTTCTCAGACGTTTCTTCCACCGAGCGTCACGGTTCTTTCTCTTCAGGGAAATGTCACTTTCCTCATTTTCTAACGTTTCTATCGGGCAGTGAACGCCTCGTCGCCTGTTGGAAATCAGCTGATAATTGATCTTTCTCTCATTTCCCACGACCACTTCCAGTAAAACACGCCGTCCACTTTGCAGCCGCTCGACCGCACGCTCGCCGTTAACGTCACGAGGACGAATAAAAGACGAGGAAGAGTAAAGTGCGGCGAGGACTTAAAGGCTCTGAGTGCCGCCCGGCGACTCGCTCAGCCATTTGTGGTTTTTAAGCAGACAGACGAGGGAGGCTGCGGGTTCACAGCAGAGAGGCACCTGCTGCTTCATCACCACCATCATCATCATCTACATACACAGATATGGAGATGAAGTGAGCGTCTGTAGTTTGTTCGTGTTGTCTGAGGTGTGATGGTCATTTGCTGAGGATCAGCGGGTGCTGGGTTCGGTTGGAGTTCGGTTGGAGTCGAGTGTGTGACGGGGGTTAGGGTTAGGGTCAGTTTGAGCGGTCGCCTTTTTCCTTGTAAAATGAGGGCGGTTTTTTTTTTTTTTCGTTTGAGCCGCAGCAGGAAGTGGAGACCCCTGAGAGGTCTAATGGAGACCACAGCGCCGTAACACCGGGCTCATTGTCCCGCCCCCACCCAGCTCCCGCTCAGGTCAGCAGCATCACGGCGACTCGGCTCTCTGCGGGCACGCCGGCGTGCAGGCTCAGGAGGACACAGGAAGTCAAATCACTTCCTGTGTAGTGATGTCACATTTTATTTAAGTATGTGGACAGTACGCTCCACCCACACTCCCTGCTGGTTGTAACTGGGACCAGTAAGTGTGGAGCACCTGATGATGACATCACTGGATGCTCAGGTGTCAGTCACCAGACTGTGAGCTGCGAGCTGTCCTGTGATTGGTCGGTGATTCACAGCGAGGAGCGTGCGATGCATCAGAAGTCATTTCTTTGATTTGTGTGCCCCGCTCAGCCACTTGAGTGGAAAGTTCGACCCCGAGGACAGAATGCCTGTCAGTTCCCGTCACCTCACTGGCTGCTCCTCGCCGCCATCGATGGCGTGCAGTGAGAGCGACTGTATGGGGGTCGCAGGTCACGTGGTGGATGAGCACATCTGTGTGTCCAAAGGTGCGACCGCGAGCGCTGACCTGCTCTAATGACACCTCACTTCCTGTCTGTCCTTCACCCCTGAAGGCAACAATGGCGGCAGCTACTTAGTGTTAATATTACTCTTATTAATCTTTTTGGGTCACAAAATAAACTTTTAACAGATTTTCAGACGAGAAAGTAGCTGTGTAAACTTCAAATATCTGCTCAGTTTATCAAGACATCACATATTTGCAAAAGTCCTCCGACGTTTTCGGAGACGTCTGTTACCTACCAGCTCGATAGCTGACCGGTGGTCACTCAGTGGTCACTCGACCCGGCGAGAGCAGCGGACTCCCGGCTTCATCGTTTTCAGATTCCCGCTGTCTTTCGCTACTCAGGTTAAACATGATATATAAGTCACTTAAAAATGTAATTGTTTGGCTTTTTTTGGTGTTTTATTTGTTCCGGAGTAAATCGGTTTGGCTGAGATCAAAGTTAATAGATTAGTTTAGATTAAATAAAACTTTATTAATCCATCGGGTGGTTTTCACACAGCTGAATAAACGTCAAACAGAAAACTGATTAAACAGAAGTGTGAGATGGTCGAGAGTTTACTCCAGTGTCCTGTTATATTTTAGATAGCAAGGAGCAGACGGCCGAGTTTATTAAACTCCACCGAGACAGCGGTGATGCTAATCTGAAGGCTAGACCGTCCCATTTCACAGCCTCGCACTTCCGGCCTTCTCGGTCTTCGAAGGAACTGACCCACGCAGACCGCGAAGGCCGGGTCCTCCCAAGGATGCAGCCGACGTTTTGGGACACAGCTAATGTGTTCAGCTTGTCAAATTTACATAAATCTTCGATCGCCAGCAGTGTGACTGTGAAGTGCTGTACTGTATGTTTATAAGTTTGCTCCCCAACAAACACACCAATGTCGACGAAACGCCGTCACCTCCAGGTGATTTTGGTTTCATTCTATAATACTGGATTTATTTTTCTACGAAGGTTTGAACTTTGAGAGTTTTTAAACAGGAGAGAAAAGTTTAATAATTGTAAAAAATAAAGCTGGCTACTTCGCAGATTTCACCGATCGCTGATTATATTTAGAACGCAACTCCCGTGATAAACGAGGGACCAGTGTACTTCAGGGAGGACTCTGTCCCAGAAGTCATGTCTGAAAAAAGTAGCTCTCAATTATAAGTTAGATTTAACAAGTATGTAAGATTGAGTTTAGAGGGTCATTCAGTAATTTAATTTATTACAGATGATGAGGGTAAAATATATTTTATAACCAAGCAGGTAACAAAGAACACATGTAAATAATGCCATTATTGTAGGAGAACGTTCTGGAAAAGGTCAAATGACCTTTGGATTAAGAAGATTTAAAGACGGCGTTTAAACTGACCTCACAGCTACAACAATCACAAACACGTGTGTCCACGTTTGCCTGCAGCCGCTCTGCTCGTCAGGCCTGAAACCGTCTCATTGGCTGCTCTTCTTTTGCTTCACTCTTTATTTGCTCTGATTGGTTCTCCACACTCTGGACTACTCTGCACAGCAGCACCCTGTATGCTTCTCTGCGTAACGTGGATCAATGCTCCACATGTGAGCCGTTCAGCTGGTATAATTATTCATCATTGTCGTGTACAGTTTACTATGTATGCCATTAAAAATGGAATCATTACTTCAGAACAAACGTGAGACAGTTTATGAATGCGACTTCTTTGTTGTTAGCTTTGTGTTTACTCTTTAACACAGTCGGTGTGGGCACGCTGTTCTGACGGCTACACTCATGCATAGAGGGGCAGGTTACTTCATGATTTAGCTGTAGTTTGCAGCTGCTTGGCGATTTCTTCTAAGTGAATTAGTTGACTTACTATAAGATAGCATAAAGTACAGTAAGATAAGCTAGGTTTTAGCTGGTTACTTGTGCTAGCTAGTACTTAAAAGTTAACCATTATATGTTAGCTCTGCTACGTGCTAACATTTAACAATTAGCTAAAGGTTAACCGTTACATGTTAGCACCTTGCTACGTGCTAGCTGCTCTGGATTTGGTTTTACTGTTAGCAGTCAGGAGCAAACAGAAGCCTGTGAAATGGTGACTCTGAGTGAACTGTGAATGTGCTGACAGCAGCGGTTTCTTCTTCTGCTCCTCCGTGCCCAGCGGTTGTGTCCGGCGGCAGGTTGTGGTGGACAAAGGTCTTGTGAGTCAAAGTTAAAGTGACTCCATCAGCAGTTTCACTACCTCAAACTGTTCCAGGAACGAACCTAAAATACCTCCGAAGTCCAGTCAGTCCGCAGTGAAGCAATACCTGGAACAGACGTCGCAGATGTGAGTCATGTGGTCGATCAGCTCGTGTTGTTACGGTAACGGACTCGTGTCTCAGTACACCTGCTGACTTTACAGCCTTTGATTCATGTGATTGATCCCTTACCTTCTGTTGTTTATGGGTTTATTAAAGTGCCATCTCTGTGTGTCTTTGCTTTTACTGTTTCACTTACACTGAGCTGACGGTCAGACTCAGCACAGGCCCCAAACTGAGCGTGGGTTTGATGCCGCTGCCTGCTGGTGGCAGAGGTTTGACTGGCTGGTGTTCAGCTGAGTGTTGGAGGGATGTGTTCGGGTTATGTTGCTCGAGTTTCAGGTGAGTGTTGGTGTGATGTGGGCTGAGGTAGGACCAGGTGTTGTAGTGAGTCCGGTCCCTATATGGGAGCTCTGTGATCCGGATTAGGACCGTTGCTGTGTGAAGATGGTCCTGATCCGGCAGCGAGTCGGTGAGTGTGACGGCAGAAACTGACAGCGAGCTTTAAGAAGCGATGAGACGGGCGCGCACCGCCTGTTGTTTCAAAGAGCGGCGGGAAGTTAAAATACCTGCAGTCGTGAATTATTGGAGGGAAAGTTTTAGTAACGCTGCTGTGAGAAGGTATTCATCGGAGGGATTTAATAACCGTCTTCTTCCTCCTCTTCGTCTTTTGTAAAGACTTATCCTCCACCTGGGAAGATGAATAATTCAGACACCCGCCCCCCGAGAGGCTGCTGGGCTGTAAACCCTCAAACGTCCTCGGTGCCGTCTCCATCCATAATTCACACTGAAAGTCTGACTTTCTCTTAAGGTAACCTACATTTTACTAGTGGGGGGCTCCACGTGCCCCCCCCTCTTTCCCCAGCAGCCACAGGCTGATGATTAATTAAACACTTACACAGAAACATGAAGTTTGAGAGGCTTCAAAATGCATGTAGAACAAGATCCTCTGTGTGTGTGTGTGTGTGTGTGTGTGTGTGTGTGTGTGTGTGTGTGTGTGTGTGTGTGTGCGCACGCACTCGTGCTTGAACTGTAGCAGAAACAGCAGTGAGGCAGAGCGCCATTCACACCTCTGACCTCCTCGTCCTCCTTCGGTTGGTGTGGGCTGTTATCAGCGCTGCGCAGCCGCCGCCTCCTCTCTGCTGCGTCTGTAATCAGACGGCACGGCGAGGCGGAGCTACTGATAGGAGTAACGTTAGCTGTCAGGTCGAGGCTGGCATCACCTTGGCACCTCCTCACTAACCTTCAGTGAAGCTGCTGAGCTGATGGAGCGAGGCCCGGTGTTTGTGAGTAACCGAGGCTGTGACGGCGTCACGGCTCTCATAAACACCTGCTCATGTATGGATCAATCATCAGCACATCTGTCCGTGGCTCTGATTATTTCCTTTAACCTGAGGAGCGATCAGAGTTCCTTCCTCCAACTGTAAACATCATTCAGCTGCAGAGAAATGACCGACCGATCGATGAATCAATTGATCTCTCTGACCGATCGATCGATCGAGAAAAGTGAAGGCTGTGAGCCTGGCACTGATACAGAGGTCTTTTAAGTCGTTACATTAAATTCACATGATTTACACAAACTGAATATTTGATGTTATTTTTCTCATTTCTGTCTCTGTGACAGACAGGAAGTGACGTCAGCATGCTGCAAGTGCTGCACTTATTCCACGTGCACTACATGTTCTATATGTTTGACATGTGACACTCGCTCAAAGATGAGTGTGTGTGTGTGTGTATGTGTTATCTGCTGCTGTATCTGGGTGGAGGTCGACGGCCAGCGCGCCACTGTAACCGACCTGAACACTCAAGGTGCCAAAACCTGATTAACAGTTTCAGAACCGACGCTTCAAAGAGGAACTGCTGCTGTCACACCTTCACACTGATAACAGACACACACACACACACACACACACACACAGAGAGAGACATGTTTTCATATCCTTGTGGGGACATCTATTTGATATAATATTTTCCCAAACCATCCAAATGAAGTCCCACATGTATTTTGATGGTTTGAGGAGTAAGTGGAGTCGCTGCTGGGCTTTGCTGACCACGATGCTGTGTCCTTTGACCAGGAGGGATCTTCTGAAATGTGCACACCCAGGAACTTGGTGCTGCTTATGTGTGCGTGTGTGTGCGCACTGACTCCTGCTGATAAATAAGAATGAATTAAATCCCACCCCCACCCCCCCCGCCCAGCAGCAGCAGATGAAGTCATTAAAAATGCTCCAGCAGCACCAACACGGTCCACAGGTGCAGTTCGGGTGGAGGTTTGCTTCGTCAGCAGAAACGTGTGAACCTACGGTGGGATTTTCACCGTTTGAAGCAGCCTCTACTGGGCGTTAGAGGAACTGCAGGGTTGGTGCTTCAGGTGATGACTGGTGCGTTCAGAGGAAGTCCGTGTGCATCGGACCGATCATGTAATCCACACAGGCGTCATCACAGCCTGTGAAACCAGTGTCATGTCGCACGGCCTGCTGTCCACATACTTTTGACTCGGCCATCTTTTGAATATACACGTGTTACACAAGCAAAAGTGTGCGTTCAGGCTTTGTGGTCGAATCCATACAGATGTTGTTAGCAGTGGACCATATGTCCAGATACTTTTGGTGACTGGGTCACACAGAAACACTCACTCAAATATCAAAACTATGTGGACAGATCTTAAGGCCATATCCATTTAAACATTATATATGTGAGTCCTGAGCTGTCCACAAACTTTAGGCTCTGCAGTGTAATTATTAGCTGAAACTATTGCTGTGAGGCTTTGTCCATTTAAACCATATGTGAGTGTAACATCAGGTGTCCACTTACTTCTGCCCATATTCACCTATGCGCTCTCTCTATGATGATTCACTTCAGCTCTTAGCCGCTAGGCAGCGACCTCATTTCCTCAGCGACGTGTGGCTCCCCCCCTCCCCTGTTACTCAGGTGATCTGCTCTGAGCAAGCAAGCGAGAGAGTGAGAGAGGAGGCAGAGCAGAGCAGAGCTGCTTTCATTACCTCACAGCGAACGGCAGGAACCGGACGCAGCACCTGCGTGGGGACGCCCTCTGTGACCTCATCGATGCTGATCATTGGATGTTATGGATGTTATGAGAGCGGCGGAGCGTGTCAGAATGATCAAGCCTGCAGGGATGAAGCAAACATCTGGAGGTCCCATTTCAGCCTGAGAGCTGCTGTGGAGGCACTGTGGAGCCCCGCCCACTCATCACATCAGATGATTGACAGCAGGTATAGAGCTGTGATTGGCTGCCAGAGATGACGGTCAGGTGGAGATTTCCATGAAGCTGTGACACTGCTGCAGGAAGTGATCAGTGGTCAGTCAGTCTGATCATGTGATCAACAGCTGATCTGAGACACTGAGGCGGTAACAGGGCAGAAATATGCAGACGTAGGCAGGTGAGCGCTCCGTGCAGGCAGTTTGACTCCGTCGTGTTTCTGTTGACATTTCTTCTTCTCTGTGTTTTTGTTCTGCTGTGTGTGTGCCTGTGTGTTGGGTCAGCTGACTGATGTCATCATGAATGATGTAAGTGTGATGTTCTGACATCGTCGTGTTTCGTGTGTGAGTCGACGGACGGACACTTGAGCCAGTGTTCGATCTGTCCTTCCCCCCCAGTCTGACAGAAATGTTGGAGCAGGAGGAAGATGAAACCCGGGGAGGAGGAAGAAGGCGGGGCTAATGTGTCTTTGTATGAGGAGGAGCGGCGCTCTGTGATGTGTCGTCTGTTTTGTCCCTGAATGGACTCAAAGACCCTCTGAAACCTGGTGTTTGTGTGTGTGTGTGTGGGGGGGGGGGGGGGGGACACGCTGTCTGCGTTGCCCCCGGTGACATCTGCCACTCTGCCTCCGTCATGTGACCTGGCAGGCAAACAGCAGCGTGAATGGCCTTTGTTTGGGAGGTCAGTGCCTGCTTCCCACCGACCAATCAGGGCACGGGACCCTCAGCCTGCTGCGGCATTCTCTGCTTTAACCTTTTAAAGACCCGAACTCTTCCACAACATGCATTTTTAATTTCTCTTTGATCTTTGGGCATATTGGGGCCCGATGAATGTAAAAACAAAGAATTTCCAGATTTTTTTTTTTACCTTATTTTTGTTTTTAAGAAAAATGAGAGCCACATATGAGGATATTCATTTAAAATTTTCATAGAACAGTAGCAGTATAATGTCCTCGTAAGTGGATATCAGGCCCATGTAGAGCAAAATTGAGTATTTTGGTCTAAATAACCCAAAATGTGATGTCCACATATGTGGACGGCAGGTCCTAGGAGGTTAAGGTGGAATCACGGCGGAGAGGATTTAAGGTGGAATGTTATCCTTGGAGTTTATGGTGGAATTCTAAGCATAAAGTGTTTATTTCCTTGCTCTGTGACGGTGTCCACAGGAAGTGGACGAAGTGTGTGTGTTTGTGTGTTTACCATTAGCGCTCAAAGAAACGAACGCTTTGGTTTTTAAAGTTTAACACAAGTGATAAAAGGCACACTGGTGCTTATCTGCAGGTAACCAGACGCACCACCAGCCACATATGTGGGCGGAGCTTTAGCTTGTCTGTATGCTTCAGAGCTGAGAACAGGTAGACTCTGGCCCTGCCCATTCTGCATCACTGATGATGATAAGCTATTATTGTGGAGATATAAAACACACACACACACACACACACACACACTTGATTCGGCATGAGCCCCCGCATCCTCAGGACCTTCTATCGCTGTGCCATTGAGAGCATCCTCACTGGATGCATCACCACCTGGTACGGCAACAGCACCGCTCACAACCGCAAAGCTCTCCAGAGAGTAGTGCGGTGTGCTGAACGGATAATTGGAGGTGAGCTTCCCTCCCTCCAAGACATCTACAGGAAGCGGTGCCTGAGGAAAGCGGGGAGGATCATCAAGGACTCCAGTCACCCCAGCCATAAACTGTTCAGACTACTACCATCAGGAAGGAGGTTCTGCAGCATCCGGTCCCGTACCAGCAGACTGAGAGACAGCTTTTTCCATCAGGCCATCAGACTGCTGAACACGTCATAGACACCTCACCCTCACTACTGGAACTTCAACATTATGCACTCCATACTGTATATAAATACCACTGTTTTGCACATACCAACCTCTGTATATTTTATATATCTTATTTTATTGTTTACTTTATTTCATTTGTAAAACATGTATATACATACTATATACACACTCAAACACACACACGTAGAAAAACATATTTAGTATACACATTCAGTAATGTATATACCTTTACATATTGTACATATATTTATTACTTTTTAGATTAGCCATTTTTATATTTTGCTTGTTTTACATTATTGTATTTTGCACAACTCTGTTGCTTGTGAAGCTCGCACACAAGAATTTCACTCACATGTACTGTACCAGTGTACCTGCACATGTGATGTGACAATAAAAGTGATTTGATTTGATTTGATTAACACTGCAGATGAAAGTTTAGAATGGAAATCAGGTAAAAACTAAAAGTATGTGGACACACTGGGCCTAATATAGAGTGTGACTGTCCAGATACTTTGGGCTCTCCTGTGTTTAGATATGTATTCATGGATATGGATGTGATGGCACCTCATCCATACAAGTGTTATTCGTGTCCAGGTGTGCACATACCTGGCTGGTACTGCTGATGTCCTGAATGAGGGTCTAAAGATAGACGTGAGCATGTCCTGTGGACTCATTTAAGTGTCCACAGACTGATAGCAGGCCGGGCTGTGATTGGGGGATTCCTTCACACGCTGGTGTTTATATTCTGACCCAGAGGAGCATGAAGCTGCAGTCACGGTTTGTTGCCCCACCCCTCCCCCTCAGACACTAACAGCTGAGCCAGCTTACACAGGCTTTGTTTGAATCCACCCGCCCCCCCCACCAGGGTCCCCCAGTTAAGAGTCCTGGGGACACCCCTGTCCTATTGATTAGATGATCCTGGTTAGTGATCGATTGATTGTGTGCACTCAATCTCTCTCTCTCACTCACACACACACACACACACACACACACACACACACACACACACACACACACACACACTCTGCTATTGTGTTTTCTGCCTTTGGAGTGAAAGAATGTGTGTGTGGGCGGGGCCTGTGTCTGATGTCTAACGTGTCCTGGGACCACACAGCAAGTCTGTTTGATCACAGAGGGTTAACCCCAGCCGTAAGCCCCGCCCCCCCATCCTTGGTATTCAGCCCTGGTCAACAGATTTCTCCGTCGTGTTTTTTCATCTGCACCTGTTGTGCAGTTGTCCGGGAGGCTGCAGACAAAGATCATATTATGAACGGGCTAATCTGCGTGTAGCTGGAGGAGGATCTGCGCTCTGTGGGAACCCGCCGCCGCCTGCCGCAGGAAACGCCATCAGAGCCAGATTAACCCGTTCCCATGATGTCAGCGCAGTGTGGCCGCTCACATCAGAGCGCAGAACAACTGCAGACCAATCACGGACACCCGATTCTCACTTCCTGTTTAACACTTGTTAAAGTACATACGCCGTGTTTACAAACACACTAAGGTCAGAGGTCACCCCCTCTTCTTTTGTGTTTCAGTGCTAAACTATGAGAACGTTGTGGAAACGACCTCGGACACCGATGACGAGGACAGTTTCGGAGGAGGTGGAGCGGGAGTGGACGAGGAGGAGGGCAGTCCGGCAGGCGTGCCTGCTCTGGAGGCGTCGCCCCGGGTCGGCCACGCCCTGCTGTCCCACCGTGACCAGGAGAGCGCCGAGAGCGGAGATGGGTTCCAGGACCCCCACGCCTGGAGACGCATCGGTGAGTCACGTGGTCAGCTGTGAGTTGGTGAGGTCAGAGGTCAGCGTGTGGCGTTTTGGGCCATGTTTAAGTGTTTTGTAGTTTTTCTGTTTGATTTTAAATCTGGTTTCACGTTCGGTTTCTGCTTCTCATTTTCTCACTGTTTTTGTCATGAATATTTTTATAGTTGTTTGTAGTTACTGTTATTAGTGTCGGGGGGGTTGAATAGCTAAATGATACCCATGACTCAGGAGGATACAGGAGGAAGGGAGCAGCCCCTACCTCCATCAGAGGAGGAGCAGGGTAAATGATGTGCTCCTGTGTTGTGTTTGGACAGATGGGGGGACGGACGAGTACGAAGCCGTGGGCCCGGAGGCGTCTCCTCACGCTGTGGAAAACAGTGCAGGTGAGATCACACACGATCAATCGTCACCCATCAGCGTCATCGCTGTCAGAAGAGATTTTATTTATATTTGTCTTATTTTATTTTTAGCTCTGTCTCCATACTTCTTTGTTTTTTATACATTTTTTACTTTACTGTACGACTCTGGGATAATATTTGTCTTTCTTCATCTTTATTTATTTGAGTAATTAAAACTAAATAATAATGACTAATGATAATTAGCGATCGTAATTAAAAGCGTAATGTAAAATGTCCTGCTGAATTTTTGGGTTTCACATAATTTCCTGAGTAATTAATACAAACTGTGGGATTGCTTATTGGTGTGGGCGTGGCCTACAGCAGGCTGACTTCAGTTGGCTCCTTCGCTGTTGTCGTAACTTTAGAGGAAGTAAACAACATCCCAGGTCATAATGGTCAAAGGGCGGTCAGAGGACCCAGCAGTGTTAGTTTAGGAGTCCCTCAGGGCTCAATGCCGGGTCCTCTGAGGTTGCAGTGTGATGATTGGTCCTCTGACTGGACGAGCTTTGTCCCTGCATCCAGGGAAGCGACTGGAGGGCATCCCTGAGCTGGACGAGTACTTCCTGAAGCGTAAACTGGAGGACGGCGACAGTCACTCTGCGTGCATCGCTGAGTACCTGCAGCGCAGCGACACTGCCGTCATTTATCCAGAAGCCCCAGACGAGGTGACGCGCCTGGGCACGCCTGAGGCCACGGGGCAGGACGAGAGCGAGCACGGTGAGAGACCGAGAAGACAAACTGAGCATTACAAATCGATTATTCATTTTTAAAGAGATTAGTAGTCAAAAAGCTGGCAGCTCAAACATGTGACTCTGAAGCTTTGTAGAGAGAAGTCAACAAGCTGACTTGTTAACGAGATTATAGAAGATTCAGATTTCACTGGTGCCACTCCGACCACGACCTTTAGTAATGATGTGTGTTTCTGTGACCTTCAATCCCAGACTCATCATTTTGACTGTAAAATCATCTCTAAGTTCAAAACAGTTGGGGAGCTTCGGTCATGTGATTTTTCTGTCTAAATAAAGGGTTAAGCACATTGTCTCTTTCCTGACTTCTGACCTGCAGACCTGGGACCCGACACGCAGGATGACTTCGCCCAGCTGCTCACGTGTCCGTACTGCGACCGCGGCTACAAGCGCCTGACGTCTCTGAAGGAACACATCAAGTACCGTCACGAGAAGAACGAGGAGAGCTTCCCCTGCCCGCTGTGCGCCGAGACGTTCGGCCACCGTGCTCAACTGGACCGTCACATGACCACGCACAAGCCTGCCAGAGACCAGGTAACGCACACCTATTACATCCATTTAAACCTTCAAACTTTATTTAAAAGTCTATCACAGGAGTTCCAGTATGAAATCCATAAAGACAAACGTTCAAACGTCAGGACTGACTACACGCTGGCTTCACTAACAGACAGAAAACTGCAGTGATCAGAGAAGAAGCTGCCGTCAGGTCCTGACACTGCACTGCATCAGCTGTGGATGCTGAGCAGCGGAGGAGGGAGGCTCGGGGAAATCCATCAGTACATGTGATGACTCAGATTAGTAATTAATCAGCGGCTGTGGTCCCTGCAGGGTAAAAACAGATAAAAATACACCAAGGCTGGAAATTTAAGCTGCGTCAAAAGGAGCAGAGGACCGCAGACGGAGCCCTGAGGAACGCCGCCTCGTTCTGTTTGTTTAGAAGGGTGAGAGATCCACGAGGCTTCCTGCTGTCTAACACATGAATGAAGTTCCTCCCAGTTCTTCCAGTCTGCCCAGTCGCTCCATTATCGACCACCTCCGTTCTGGGTGTTTCTCTCAGCAGCTGCAGTGTGTCGTGCGTGGGAGGTGTGAGTGCGTTGACTTCCTCCGGCCATCAGACTCCACATCAGCTGCTGTTGCTGGAACCGATTAGATTCACGGCCTTCCTCTGATGCTCGGGCAGCCTCGGTGGCAGGCAGGGTGTCACACAGTAATCTAATCATAAGCTGGTGTTAAATGTTTCCTGCACACGCCTGTTTGCTGGCCCTCATGATCAAAAACTCACATTAGAGTCGGTAACTAAGCACTGAGTCATTCAATTTTCCAATTACGCTGTGATCGTAATGAGATTTCCTGAGTTTAGACCTCGGGTCTCCTCACAGAAGCACAAATGGCTTTCATACCTGACCCCCCCCCTCCACCAGCCTTAACCAGCACCAGATGGTCTTCTCCCTGCTGGATTGAAGACTCATAATCCTCTAAGTGGCCGTTTATTTGTGTACTTCCTGAGTTAAACTGTTAAAGAGAGAACAGGCATGTGTGCGTCGGTGAGGAGGAAGCAGATCTGTCTGTTCAGTCCTCACGGTTTGCCCCCGACAGCAGCGCCTCACTCAGTAATCATTGTTCACAGGCTTTCTACTGTGCTGCTGAGTGCTGCGGTAAAACATCTGTATGGCACGGCCTCACAGCTGTTCAGGCTGTGCTCGCACACCCGGGACTGCTCCTGAGTATGCAGCACAAACACTCACAGCTGTTTGCTTCTTACCGTGATGTGGCTGCTTCAAGCAGTGGCCACACTAATGCAGTTAAATATATATACAGCTAATCTTCACTGCATGACAGCGTGATAAGGAACACATGACAGTGCTCAGTCAGCACAAACTGCCCCAGCCCACTTTCATCCAGTTTAACCAGTCCTCAGTTCCTGCGTGGATGGGTGGATGGATGGACAGGTGGATGGGTGGGAGGGTGGATGGATGGATGAATGGGTGGATGGGATGGTGAACAGATGGATGGATGGGTGGGTGGATGCTGGGAGCAGCAGTGTATGGTTAGGATGGACCTCGTGCAGGTTGTGTTTGATTTGAGTCCAAACAGGTAAGATTTGCAGACAAAGACGTGATCATTAACGACGGTGGTTAAGATATTTTGTTGGCGATTCAAAGCGTGTAATTTCTTTCAGCGGTAAGTTCAGTTTAAACAAAAACATTTGTGTTTGCATGTGAGGGACTGGGACAGGCTGGTTCATGTTGGAATAACGAGGTCCTGGCAGAGGTTCCCTGCTGGATCCCAGGAGATCTGCTTTCCTGCATCTGTGGACTCGAGTCTCCTCTGGGGTTGAACTCGTGGTGAATGAGTGCAGATCAGAGCAGAGAGTAGAGTGTTTACTTGAAGCTGTTTTCTCTGCTGTAGACGACAGAAACAAGTCTTCAGGTTTGTGTTTCCTTCACCGATCATCTGCATGTGAGACGAAAGGATTTGAGCTCCCACTCAGCAGAGGGGGGAGGACGCTCCCCGACTGTTTGTGTTTGTTTATCTCTGTATTTGCATTTCAAATGTTGGGAATGCACCTCCACCAGAAAGTGTTACCTCTGCACAGCGCCACCCACGCCGTTTCTCAGAATGCCTGTCACTATCAGATCTGCTTCACTAAATACTATTAAATTCCCCGTTAGCTCGTGCTCCCTCTCTGCAGCGACTCCCACTCCTCCTCCATCACTTCAAATCTGTTTTTCTCTCTGCAGCCACCACTGCTTACTGAAGGAGCTGGAAACCGCAAGTTCAAATGCAGCGAGTGTGGAAAAGCCTTCAAGTACAAGCACCACCTGAAGGAGCATCTTCGTATTCACAGCGGTGAGTGGAGTTCTGAGGGCCGGATCGGAGCGGAAACTTTCCGCAGACGCGGGTCTGATCCGGTCCTCCTCGCTTTTACATCGACTCTGATAAAACGCTGATTGTGTTTCCACATCTGACTGTCTGGCTTCTGCTTTAGCCACAGTATTAATACATCTGACAGTCAACAGTTTCACTTCCCATCTTCATATCTGATCACAAAGCAGTTCAGCTCCAAAAAAAGGAACATTTTCATCATGATGGTTTCTATTTTTATTGAAGATTCATCCACTGATTTTTCCATTGATTTGATTATTAAAACCAAAACCCAAAGCGTCAGTTACTGTATCATA
This sequence comes from Pelmatolapia mariae, assembly GCF_036321145.2. Classification (NCBI taxonomy): domain Eukaryota; kingdom Metazoa; phylum Chordata; class Actinopteri; order Cichliformes; family Cichlidae; genus Pelmatolapia; species Pelmatolapia mariae. The sequence goes on from NC_086241.1 coordinate 275,250, forward strand.
TATAGTAATGTGAAGTATACTCATAAAGCACCTCATTAAAAAAAAAAAAAGTTGTTAAAAAGAAAACCTTTCTAAAATAGAACATCTGGACCGCCTCCAAAATCTCGCTGCTGATCTGTTTGTTCATTTCAATTTTTGTGAGTCAGCACACAAACTATTCAAACAGTTGCTGGTTATCGTTGTTGAATTGTTTTAATCAGCAAATGAACCGATATTATCGGCTCTGAATAACAGTGGGGGACACGTTAGCTAAAAGATGTGTCAGAGGTTCAGTTCATAGTTAATCCTGGACGTCAGCAGCTGAGATGGTGAATGGATGATATACACTGTGCTGGTGTTGAAGGAGGAAAAGCACCAGCTCCACTTCTGGATCAAAGGTGTAAAGCTCACACTGGTGACTGACTGTGGACGAATGATAATGTTTAATATCTCACGTTAAACTATAGAGCATGTTTGTGGGCTGAGAAGTAATCCAGATGTTGGGCTGTGTTTCAGGTGAGAAGCCATATGAATGCTCCAACTGTAAGAAGCGCTTCTCCCACTCCGGCTCCTACAGTTCCCACATCAGCAGCAAAAAGTGCATTGGCCTGATTGCCCTCAATGGAAGAGTACGCAATGGAAATGGTGGCAAACTCGGCTCCTCCCCCAGCTCTACAACCTCATCACCTGGAAGCCCCGCCCTGGCCCAGCTTCGCCACAAACTTGAAAACGGGCGCCCGCTGGGGCAGCAAGACCAGCCACGTCAGCTGGACATAAAACCTGAGCCGATGGACTTCAACGACTACCGGCTATTGATGGCCTCACAGCATGCGTTTGGGGGACCCGGGGTCTACCTGAACGGGCGGGGGGGGAGCCCCTTGGGTTTTCACAACTCCTCCCAGAGTCCCCTTCAACATCTGGGAGGCATTGGGCTGGACCTCCAAATGCTGGGCTACGTGAGATCCCTTGGCAACAACCTGAGCGAGGTGCAGAAGGTGCTCCAGATTGTGGACAACACGGTGTACAGGCAAAAAATGGATGGAAGCCCTGAAGACAAGCTCAGGTCCTACATGAAGGAGTTAGGTGCCCAGATGGAGGAGACCAAGGCGACTCAGGGTGGCTTCCTGGTGACGGGCCATGGCAGTCCCACCAAGAGCATCATCGATTACACGCTGGAGAAGGTCAATGAGGCCAAGAGTCTGATCGACGAGTCTAAGAGGCAAGAGGATGTTAAGAAGGAGAAACCAAGCCACTCTGTGGATCTCAGCAGTGAGGAAAAGAAACATGAAAGCCAGAACCAGTTCCTGCCATTCTCCTGCCAATACTGCAAGGAGACCTTCCCCGGGCCAATCCCCCTGCACCAACACGAGCGCTACCTGTGCAAAATGAACGAGGAAATAAAAGCCGTCCTGCAACCGGCAGACGGCTGTCCCGGTGGCCACCAGGGAGGGATGTCCTCCGAGGTCTCCAGCAACGACCGAGCCACCAGCCCCGTCAGCCCCTTCAAGGATCACGTGTCGTTGCTCAAAGCTTATTTCGCCATGAACACTGAGCCCAACTCAGAGGAACTGCTCAAAATCTCAGTTGCTGTTGGCCTCCCTCAAGAGTTTGTCAAGGAGTGGTTTGCCCAGTGGAAGAGCCAAAACCACCACGGTAAAAGGTCACCACCTCCTGACTGCAGTGGACCAGAAGTCAGAAACAGCTTGAACCGGTCTCCAATGTCACTTCCAGCTACAGATTTACACCGAGGCTTTTGCGAGTCCTCCCACCAGTTTACAACCAGCCGGCAGACAGCAGGGCACAAACCACTAGAATCATTGGACCACTTGAGAAGCAACACTCCATCACCCCTTAACCTTTCCTCTACTTCCTCCAAACACTCTCAAAGTAGCTCTTACACTCCGAACAGCCTGAGCTCGGAGGAGGCCCGCGGGGACACACCGCTGGATCTGTCGCTACCCAAACACATGGCGCAGAAGCTCGCCTCCGCCGGAGAGAAGCGGCCCAGACCCAATGGTTTAATCAGAGAGCACAACGGGGAGGCTTTGGGGCGAGAGCAGGGGTCTGGGCTCTTTGATTTGGTCAACATTAAGAAGGAGGTCCTGGGATCTGATGGTGGAGGGAATGCTATTCACCAACTGGAGAAAAGCACCAGTCCCATCTTTGGGATTAATCCCTTTGCTGGCGGACCTGTCTACACCTCCCTTCCACCTCACGGAGCATTTCCCCCACCCACCTTCATGACTCCTGCCCAAGCGACCATCCCAGGCCTCAGGCCCTACCCGGGTCTTGACCCCATGAGCTTCCTGCCTCACATGGCCTACACCTACGCCACCGGGGCAACCACATTCGCTGAAATGCAGCAGAGGAGAAAGTACCAGCGGAAACCAGGCTTCCAGGTAAAAATCATGTAAAGTAAGGGCAATGCGTTTTGTTTTGTTTTTTCTTTCTTCTAAACAGAGCCAGCAAGGAGCCATGGCGGGTCAGCATTCCCGGGTTTTAGTAACCCTGACCTGCTCAGACTGGAGTGTGTTGCACTGAAAACCTGCGAACTGGCCGTGCATGGCTCATGGTTGGACAGATAACAGCAAAGACAACAGGTGGCTGCTAGTTTTCAGGGCTTTTGTCATCTCCATCACACAACATGGCGGCTGGCAGTCCAAACCCGCCGTCAGCTCCGTCAGCTTTGATCATGATGACGTGTTTGCTCCACAGCACAAAAGTTAGATAAAGGGATTGTTTGTTGGGCTCGGGGCTTACAGCTGTCTGTATAGTGATGTGTTAAAAATATTGTTGACCCAGTCAGTGCTGAGCGTGGAGAATTTTAAAGGGTCTCCCTGTCACGGGACCTATGAGCCGAGCTTCAGCGTTTCCACTGTGGGGTCTACATTTAACTGGTCTCATTATGGGGCGGGATGTGTTTGCTCTGACTGAAAGTCGTTTTCCAGGTTTCATGTCTGAGTATTTTTAAAAATGCAAAGTGTGGAAGTAATGCCAAAGAAAAAGAGGCTGGTTCCATGTAAGGCTCGAACGCCTCCAGATTCAGAATTTTTTGCCCTTTAAAGGAAAACTTCACTTCCTGTAAAGAAGGGAAGTTCATCTCCTGAAAACAAATCACAGATCAAATCTGGATTTAGTGAAATGCTGAGAGTTTTTCACTGTGCCATCATAAATACCGTTTGTCAGCAGCACCAAAGGTAAACAGCTCATAAGTCCCGCCCCTTGAAGCGCCGTCACCGCTGACTCTTAGATGATTTGTATGAAAGCAGCTGCGTGGACTTTTTGGGAAAGTTCCTGAAATTGAAACTAAAAATGATGGTCAGCGTTTTGTTCCGGTCTCGTGGTAAACCTCTGACCTCAGCTCACCTGCTGTCAGCTGTTATCTGTAAACACACCCCTCTTTCTCCGAGTCTCCTGGGTGAGGGGGACTTACCAGGTTGGGCCTTTAAGCCCTGTCCAGACTTGGGATCACAGAGGCGGTGGGGGGGAGTCTCGTGGCGCAAGGCCGACAGGTGTGGGATTATCGGGGTACTGAAGCTCTGTCTCTGTCTCAGGGGGAGCTGCTGGACGGCACGGCGGACTATCTGTCAGGCCTGGACGACCTGACAGACAGCGATTCGCTGCTCTCCAGGAAGAAGATTAAGAAGACTGAAAGTGGTATGTACGCGTGTGACTTGTGCGACAAAACATTCCAGAAGACCAGTTCCCTCCTAAGACACAAATATGAGCACACAGGTATATACAACACTTGGACACTTCTTTGTACCCACCCAATGCCTCCTTATTTCCTCTGTCCTCACTCTTCTGTTTCCTCACGTAGCTCCCCACTCGTAGCTCTGCTTCTCTCTTTTGTTCTCTGCAGGCCGTGGCCTTTAACATGCTCCTTTCTTTTCAGCGGGGGGTAGGCAGCCTTTAATACAGAGAGCAGTACAAAAACATTCAGTGCCCCAAATATCAGCAGCACCTCATTCACACTGAGAGAGGAGGAGGAGCGCATGTTTGCATGACTGTGTGAAGATCAAAAGGAAATATTAATTACAGCCGAGAGATGGTCCATTTTTTTCCATTTTTAAACTGGAAACAAACAACTTATGATAACACCACAGCAGGAAAGGTGAAGCAGCAAACACTGTTCTTATTAAAGCGTCCCAGTTTACGGAGTCGCCCCGCAGGAGCCGAGAGGCTGAAATGTGATGACTGTGGAGGCTTCAGTAAGTCTGCAGCATTGTGGGCTTTAATGCTTTCAAGAGATTTCTCTGCAGGACTCTTCTGATCCAAATCAAAATCCTAAACGACCCCCCAGCATGTCCTGAATAAAGTCAGTGTTTCACTAAAGTTTGGTGTCTCACCTGCCTCGTCTCACCTTCACGCCTTTCGCTGCGTCACGGATAAAGGTAATCTGTGGCGTTAAGCAGAGCCACGCCCTCAGACGACTCTGGCTGCACGGCGTCAGCTCAGTTTGTCATTTTCTCACTGCTCTGGAGATAAAATCAGTGCTTTTTAAATGAGGTTTGGTTCATGTCCTGCCTCACACATTTACCCACATCACTCCCACTTAATGACCCATTAACATGCAGCATCTTTACAGCATTTCATGGAGCCTCCTTTCAGCTGCTCGCTATTAAAGGTAGTAACACGTGGTAATGACTTGTTTTCTGTTCTTGAACACTCACATTCATCTTGATTTTACTTGTGTTTTTTATTATCTCGTTGTTCTCATGATTTTATTATTTAATATTAAACAGTAATTTTTCATTGACAGACGTCAGACTGATGCTTCCTGTCGTCAGATTCGCTGCTTGTCCTGGTGTTACAGTAAAGTGGGGTTTATGATTTGGGAGTTGGGGGCTCACGGAATGATAATCATGTGTTGTTTGCATTCCTCTGATATGTGATAGAACAAAAACTGAACATGAGAATACGTCTTTGTTGTTCCCATCGATACAGGAAGTCAAACCTGCGTGTTTGTGCTAATATTGGAGTTGATCTCACCTGTGTGCCATCCTCACAGACTCAGACCTGCTCTACCTTCATCTCTTTCACTCAGTTGCATCACCCTCATGTTTCCCTCCCACCTCCAACACTTGAAGCAGGAATCCACCGTCTCAGTTATTTCTGCCGCAGTGTGTGTGTGTGTGTGTGTGTGTGTGTGTGTGTGTGTGTGTGTGTGTGTGTGTGTGTGTGTGTGTGTGTGTGTGTGTGTGTGTGTGTGTGTCAGAATGCCAGCTATGGTGGATGTTACAGGCGCTCCGGGTCTATTTGTGGCTATGATCTGCCTGTGTGTGTGTGTCGGGGTAAAGCCATGTTTTTGGTGCATGTGTGCGTGGGACGTGTGATTGGACAGCATTCAGCCTGCCAGTTGGCAGCAGCTGAAGCATCCTGTTCAGTCAGACATAAGAAATTTCCGCCTGTACAGTCGTAGTAAACCAGCTCTGTGTGTGTGTGTGTGTGTGTGTGTGCGCGTGTGTGTGCGTGTGTGTGTGTGTGTGTGTGTGTGTGTGTGTGTGTGTGTTGGGAGCTGTTACAGCTGTTAGGGTTCTTGCCCCTCCTTAAATTTAAATCCGGAGCTGTGATGTCATCGCAGCTCACCGCAGGCCGACGAAGGTTCGCGTTACCTCGTGGTGTCTCAAGCATGCCTCATTGTTGTTATGGCAACAGACAGACACCGAGGGTGTGATGAAATGTTAAAAGGATGAGTTGAAGATTTCGGTTCAAACCCGTCATGTTTTTGTTGTTTTTGGTTTTTACCGTCAGCCAATCACCGCACAGATTTCAAAGATCTGTAGGTCAATCTTCTGATTGGTGATTGTTTCAGCTGTGTCTTTGAGTTAAGAGATTTTTTTCAGCTGTAGATTTATGTCTCTTTATGAAAAAACACGTGAGAGTTTTCCATGTAGATCACAGCTGAAGTGATAAACCGTGGAAATAATCAGCAGACAGGTCGATAAATGGACAACATCACTTTTTCATTTTTATCACGCCCACATTTCATTCAGCCTAGTCTGGATTAGTTACTGCACTTCATGCCCAGTTACAGCTGTTGTGCTATGGACCAGATGTGGCCCAAAGATAATTCACATCTGGTTCCATAAAGGTGGAGCTGCGCCTGAGTTTAGGCCAGACTTCACGGAGTCGAACACCTGAATGTTTGCTTCAAAATAAAGTCTAAAATCTTCTTACCCGATTAATTAATAAACACCATCCACAGAGTCCAGACAGTTTCCAGGTCTTCATGTAGTTGGAAAACCTTGGAAGCACAAATGTTTTCTGGTTCTTTGTAGTGTTTGTACGTCCTCAGTGTCTGTAGCTGTTCACAGTTTCTTGCTCCTTCGTTGGGTTTGCAGCTGTCTGTCATGTGCTGATTCACACTGTAGCACTGCTGTGTGTCTCCGTGTCCAGCTGTGTCCGTCCTGACCGTGTCCCGCCCTCCATTGTGTTTCTGCAGGTAAACGTCCCCATCAGTGTCAGATCTGTAAGAAGGCCTTCAAACACAAGCACCACCTGATCGAGCACTCACGCCTGCACTCTGGAGAGAAGCCCTACCAGTGCGACAAGTGCGGCAAGCGCTTTTCGCATTCGGGCTCGTACTCGCAGCACATGAACCACCGCTACTCATACTGCAAGAGGGAGGCCGAGGAGCGCGAGGCGGCCGAGAGGGAGGCCAGGGACAAGGGAGGCGGAGGAGGCGTTGCAGTTGCAGGGCTGGAGCCCACCGAGCTGCTGATGAGGGGCTACATCCAGGGGCTGGGGCCCCTTGGATACTCGGACCCAGAGGACCAGCAGGAGGATGGCGGCGGTGCGATGCTGAGGGTCAGCGGTGAGGGAGGAGGAGGACGGGAGGAGAGGGAAATGGACGGCAAGATGTCTGAGGAGGTGACAGAGCGGCAGGAGGAAAGTTTCAGAAAAGGAGAGGAGGAGCAGGAGGGCGACAGCAGGAGCCAGATGGACTTGATGGGCGACGTTGAGGGTAAAGGCTCGCCGCTGCCGATGGACGAGAGTTCACGAGAAGGGAAAACAGACGGCAGGTCAGACCAGGAGGACTGATGAGGAGCAACAAAAGCTTTGGGACGCTGGCTCGATGCAGCTGCTGCTTTATGAGGGGCTGAAAGGAAGACGAGGGCCGGAGGGGACGGCGGTCATCTTCTCACACCAAATTAGTGTTTACTTTAGACTTCCTGCTGAGACTGATGGGTCACAAATGTGTTTATGGTCTGATTCAGCTTCGTTCACGTTCAGCCGACCGAAAACATAAATGATTTTAAAAAGGCTGTAATGTGCAGTTAACTTAGTATTATTAACAAAACTCGTGGCCTCTGATTTATCAGGTTCAGTCTGATTATTTTCTCCTTCAAAGTGTTTGTTGACAGCTTTTTTAATGGAGTCCTGTTTCTTTTACATTTTAAAGTTTAAGTTCTGCCGTTAGCTAAAGTGCTGGGATAGTTTTACAGCCAGGAAGGCCGAACTTTGAACCTCGGCAGTTCAGTCTGGAGCTCTCAAACCCTGAAGTTTAAGGTTTCTGCTGAGCTGATGTTAGATTTGATTTATAGATTTTTAGATCTTGGGGGCAAAACCCCAAGACCCACGGCACTAGTTTTCAACCTTTAAGTAAAAACACTGAAAATAGAGCCCAAAAAGCTTCTCCTTAAATCGCACAAGCAAGCCTATACAGTACAGAAGTATTTTTTATTATTAATGTGTTTGTGAATCCAAGAGAAGACAGGTTTACCTTGAGACCTACTGAGAAACCAGTTTTGTTGTAGCAGAACACCATTTACTAAAGACACTACCAGCAACCTTAGCAACTCTGAATGACGTGTTAGGGTTAGAGATGGTCTCGGTCTAGTTAGGGACTCTGTGGAATGAAGAGCAGGTTCACGTTGTAGTTCTCTGAACACGAGGTGTGGTCTTTGAGGCGTAGCGTGGTCGTTAATGATCCCGGCTCGATTTTGCTAGGTTAGCTTGTTTTCATCACCATGATACCTAAACACATATTCAGACCTGTGGGAGGTTTTATGTGAATGAAATAATGATGCTAGCAACATTATTTTGTATGATTTTAAGCGTTTGAGGGTAAATCTGTGGAATCACAGCCTGAACCTGATGAGTCAAAGGTCATGAGTGTTTTGTGTGAAGTTTGGTTTGATGAGCCCAAACGGAGAGGCGGGTCCACAGGAAGTCTGAACAACACTGGGATCTATTATTGTTATTATCAGTGTTAATGTTTAACTTTTAAAACGTCTCCACGCCCCAGGTAACCTCCGTCAGTCCCTGCGCGGAGACGCGACCCCATGAGCGTCCCGCCTGAAGCCGGGTGGGACCGTTTAAAAATCCACATTATGCAAAAAACGAAAACAGAAGAAGAAGAAGTCGTAATGAGTATCACTATAATGAAATGAAGCTGTTTTTAATGTACAGTATTATAAAGGCCTAAAAGCTGTGTGGTGCTATGATGTTCTTAACTTTCGGTGTGTTGTTGTGTTCGAACCTCACTTCAGGAAATTGCACTCCACTCCCTGAATCACTACAAAATAAAAGAAAAAGAAAAAAAGAGGGAATACAGCCTCGAACACTCGGCCACTTCCTGTCAGTGTTATTGTCGTATTTTATCTCCTCTTACTGTGATGTTTTTATTTTTTATTCGACTTTATTATTTTGCCAACTAACCACATGACTTTGGGCCTCCTGATTTGTTTTTTTTTTTTTGTTTGCTTTTTTTACGTGGAGGAACATTTAAACCTGTGTGATTTTCAAAATAAAACGTGGAGTCTTAAAGCGCAGAGGAAATGAAAATGAAAGGCAGAGCCCTCTGTGTGTTGAATTTTTCTCCAGAGAAAGCCTTATTATATGCAAACCTTTCACCTGTGCCATCCCTGTACAGCGCCACCTGTCCTCTGCTTCAGTATTACAGTGACGAGCTCACCTGTCCGATGCGTCAGTGTTAGCGTAGCAAGGCGTCAGTTTCTTAGTTTACACGTTTGTGCAATTTTCTGTGTTTCTGTTCACCTCAGTATTTCTGTCAGTATTACTTTTGTTTTTAATTTGAGAGTTTGCCATTTTATTTATGTGACTCATTTTATATTTCCTAATTTTATTTATTTCATACTGTAGTGTACAGTATTAGAGTTCCTCACAAACATCTATTTTAGTAAAATGATCGGAGCAAAACTCTGGAGCTTTTCTTGTTGCTTTCTTTGTTTTTTCCAAACTACTGGAAATTCTAAATTTGGGGAACTTTGGATACGAAGCTTCTGGTGAAAACACTGTATTTAAAAAAATCCACTTTATTCATCCCACTGAAGAGGTGATGAAGGACTGGTGAAGACGATGAAGGAATTCCTGAAATGTTTTATGATTTTTCATTTTTAATTTCCATGCTCGAATAAATGTAGCCAAAATCAATTTTAATAAAGCTGTGTTATTCTTCTTGTAGCACCGGGGTCTGATTCATTAACGCCTCAGCGACGAAGACGAGCGCCGTTTTTAGCTTCCTCGTGTTACCGTCACATTGCTGTTCGATCACATCATCGCTCCTCACACACACACACACCTGACCGCAGCACGCTGGCTTCAGGCTGGACCTTCGTCCTGAACATGAGCTCAGCACTGACGGATAAACTTTATTTAAACTGACAGACTCGTGTTCCGGGAGCTTAGCCTGTGACAGCATGGACCAGAAAGGAAAAGAAACACTCTGTAAACTTTACTTCCAGATGATTCGTGTGGTGGAGGAAGACTGCGCAGCTCTCTCGTTTCTCTGTCTGGTTCAGGCTGAAATCATCGCTTTTCTCCACATCAGCAGGACGCGCGCTCACAGCCTCTGTGATTTATGGCTTTTATCTGCAGATGTAAACAGGTGTGTTTCACACACAGTGCAGAGAAGAGCTGATCTGAGACCAGCGAGGACCCACACAGCCTGAGGAGAGCTGACACGGATTAAACTGCTCAGAATGAACTCGGGGTTTTTATTTTAGGCTCGTTTCTAATTAATGATTTCCTGAATAAACTATGACCTTTTTGGAATAAAGGTTGTGGTGTGAGTGCTGTCTCTCCCCACTGACAAACAAACATGCCGTCAGTAACTGAACACGTGATCGTTCACACCTTCATCCACACCTGCCGAGCGGCTCACGTCCATCCCCGCCTCCGCCTCCGCTGGGCGAGCCAACGGATGCTGTCATGAGTCCTCTTACCTGAATGATGCTGGACGTCCTGCTTCAGGTGTCTGACGGGGTACGTCCATACTGGGTCCTGTAAGCGTGGCACGCGGACGATAAAGTTTGACTTTGACGTGGTTTTAAATCAGTGTTGGTGCTGTGATCTCTGCTCTGAACCATTCGTCAGAGCGCAGCAAAGCCTTCAAACCACCTGAAACCAGCCCAACGTCACACCTGTCTCACAGGGTTTATTAATAAAGATTTATGCAATTTAACAAAACAGCCAGACAGCAGTCAGCTGACCCGTCATTGCCCTTTGATCACTGGTTAATGACTGTTAGTGAAGCAGAGTGACTCACGCAGGTGAGAACAGGTGTGTCTGGAGAGTGTGAGCTGCAGCGTTTTACCTGCGTAAACACAGTGCAAAGGTATCCTTTACTGAAGCATGAAGTACATTTATTCATGAGACACGCAGATGTGTGATGAAGACGGTCAGAGAACACCAAGTGACCCACGGACCTGCAGCATCATGTGACTGCAGTTTAACTGTTTAATAAAACAGAGAAACAGACTTTATGCAAACATGTAGGCGTGACACTCACAGAGGTCAAACGAGCCATCGTTCCATTTTTCAGCCACAACATCAGGGTCAAAGGTTAACCAGGTTAACCTGCTGCCTGCTTCTTAAAGCTGCTGGTTTTCAAAAATGTAGCCACATCTGTCCCCATGACAACAGGCGAGAGAGTCCTCTGTAACTTGTGTGAAAATTTGGGCGTGAACAGAAACTTGTCCAGGTAAGATAACACCTGGTCACACATGCACTGTGTTCAGGTGAGTCTCAGGCAGGGGCGTAGTTTCCAGGGGGGTTAGGGGGGTTATGACCCCCCCCCCCCCAATAATCAGACCCAACCAATATAACCCCCCCAATAAAATTATGAATTATCTTGCATAAATAGGCTGTTGATTTTCTTTACTCATTTCAGGTATTCCCAGCAAAATATTTGCATGTTTAATCATCTGGGAATTTACCCAGATTTATTTATTTATTTAGACAGAGATCTTGACCCCCCAAATGTTCAGCACAAAGTTACCCCGATGGCTCAGGTATATTCACATAATAATTAAACTTGGATTAAATTACTGTAAATCCCCGCCTGCTGCTAACTATACTAATGCAGTACTTACTGCGGTAGTAGCAGTACTGCTGATACTTTACTGCGTACTAAAACCACAGGCTGGTGTCTCTGAGTGTGTAATACTCTTTAAACTGCAGTTTTTAACCTCTGACTTTAAATATTTAGCCCTGCGACAGACTGGCGACTGGCGACCTGTCCAGGGTGTACCCCGCCTCTCGCCCCATGACAGCTGGGATAGGCTCCAGCACCCCCAGCGACCCTGAAAAGGATAAGCGGAAGCGAATGGATGGACTTTAATTTACATTTAACTATTTTTTCCACTCAGAAGAAAAGGCGGGAAGAGCGGCTCGGCTAGACCGACGTGATGACGTCAGACCGTGCGTATTCTGCTGTGATCCGGGAGATGCAGTCAGAGGTGAGTGTCCCGCTGTCGGTGAACTGGGCGTTCGTATGATGGTCCTCGGTGGAAGCAGACCGGCGGGTGCTCCGGTCCTCCTGCCGGCTGCCAATGGCGGGGAGGAGCGGACTTTGCACCGGGGAAGGAGAGCTACCTGATAGCGGCTAGCTGTTAGCCGCTATCAGCTAACTGAGTCCTGGTGATATGCTTTTAGAGCTAACGATGCTAACAGAGCTAACGGAGCTGAACACGTTGCAGGACGGAGAAGCCTAGAAACAGTGCTACTCCAGGACGTAGACAGAGCCCTGACTCGGTGATAAATGCGTGTGAGAGTGTTCGGGTCATTGCACTGACCACCAACAAACACCGTACCTGCGCTCAGACGCACACTGAGGTACAGGCGATGGATACCTGTGCAGGTGTTTGCTCTGAGAAACCAGTCTGTGGATGAATCAGCTGATGGGTGCACTAGTGACAGGTGAAGGCTCTGGGGTGTCTCAGGTGTGTTTTCATTTTCAGTAAGAAACATGTACCTGCTGGCGTTACTCAGGTACAGCTCCTCCACCTGTGAGGTCCAGGTGTTCTTATTTCCGCCCCATCAATGTCCAGCATCACGTTCAGGTCATCGCATCTCAGATCACAGTGGGTTTTTACTTCCCAGCTCCACAGTAAACTTCCTGTCAAAGCGAGTTTTTACTTCCCACTGTTGTCAAGTGCCTGCTCACAGGGGCCTGACTGCATTATTGTGGGGTCAGTACCTCACAGTAGAAAGCACTGTGAGGCAACTGATGTTGGGATTTGGTGCAACATAAATACATCAGAGTTGAATAAAAAACGTCGTACTGCAAAACAAGCAGTGACAGACTGGGAATGGTTTACGGATGAATTTCACAATACTGCAAAATAACCACATAGAATAATATTTATTGATTCTAAACATTAAACAGGAACACTGAGACAGATCAGAGAACTGGAGTGAGCCGTTACATTCATTCCACTCATATTCATTAGTTTCGGTGAATTTCCACAGTGGGTTTGATGTTTCACTCTGGTTTTTATTGGTTTCACTGCTGGTTTTGGTGTTTTTAATGATTATTGTAAGGAGGGCATGTGTCAGAGGCAGATTTATGAAAAGACTTTTACAGACGCCCACAGTGTTGCTAAACGCGACCATCACCTCTCTGTAGTTTTAGTTTAGTGTTGGTGAGAGTGAGGCAGGCTCTGTGGAGATCCTCTGTACATCAGTTAGTGCAGAGTCACTGTGGGCTGAGCAGGAAAACCCCACAGTGACATTTACAGTGCAGATGGGGGCGGGTGCAGCGCTACTGGGACTGTCATCACATTACTGTCCTCCAACAGGCCTCAGCATGCCACACGCAAAGTATAAAGACACGAGGGGTGGCTCAAGACTTTTGCACAGTACTGTCCATGCTGAGGGTTTAATAATGAGAGGGAAAAAAAACAAACACGTGATTGGTTCATGTCTCAGTCCAATATGACCCAGGGGTCGTGACCTTTGCTATCAGACGCGATCCGAGTCGCTCTGCAGGGCCGAGGAGGAGCATGCTCAGGTGTGCAGCAGGTGGTGAGGTCGGAGCTCAGCACAGGTCACCTCTGTGGGTTTGGACTGCTGGCTGAGGGTGGAGGCGGAGGGGCAGGTTTAGAGCAAAAGTGATGCTTCACCTCCGTGTTCATGGTCGTGCTCCTCAGGGAGCTGCTGGAGAAGAAGCTCCACAGATTAGCCAATGAGTGTGCGGTTTCACAGTCAGACACGCCCCTCGCCGTGATGCCAATGCTCGTTTTGAAACCTCGTAGCAGGGCTCCTGAAAGCTTTGGGCGATGGGCATCTGTGGTTGTAGATGGAGCTCCGTCCGTCATGGCAGGGTGGAGGCTGGCCTGCCTGATCCTGACCGGTCCGGCCGCTGCATGCTGAGGCCGTCGGGGCTCCGCCCACACCGTGATTCTGCAGCGTGCTGTTTCCAGCCTGACTCAGGCTGCGGGGGGATTCCCTACGGGGAACGCCGCTCGCATTAACCCTTTGTTTCATGTGAGTCGGCAGCTTCCAGGCGCAGTGGGAGGAAAGGTGTTTAGGTGAGATGAGTGTGAGCTGGAATCCCCCGCCGGCTCCACGGTGGAACCATCCAGCTCACATCTACTGACACGCTTCCTGCCTCGCCGTCCGGCGCTCTGGCCTCATCTATGTGCCCCTCGAGCCCAGCTTCATCGAGCACCGATCGATAATCAGTCTGATCGATCGGTCCCGGTGTGAGGATGTGAATTTCCTCTCTGATCTTTATTAAATCTCACCTCTGCACCACAGACCTGATTCTACTTCCTGTTTTCATTAATAGCAGTGTGTGTGTGTGTGTGTCAGCCTTGGGGTTGAAATGTCTCTAAGAAGATTCATTTATTTTCACGTCACTGATGTAATCATTTATTTACTGATTGAAAATCTTGGTAATGTGATCAGACACAAACATGAAAACAGTCCAATTTCTTTGAACCTGCTTTTACTGTGAAAGGTGACGAGAGGTCGAGTAAAGTAAACGAGGGTCGCTGACAGTTTCGAGGTTCGTGCACACATAACTGAAAAGTAGAAATAAACTTTATTTAAAACAAATTAAACAACACCATCCCTTCATTCATGATTCAGTCATTTTTTATTGATTCATTTGATCAAAAACAAACTGTTAAATAATCTGGTGTTTCCAACCTCTGGCTCAGGGCCTGGTGAGGGCCCAGAGCTCAGTGTGAGAGGTCAGCACAGCAAGACAAAAGCAACTTCTTTGTTTTTGTAAATAACATTGTTATTAATGATGATCAGAAATCTGAAGGTTTGTGGGGAGTGGGTGGTCAAACATGTGGTCCCAGGGCCCAAGGAGGTCGGTGCTCCTGATCAGCAGCTCGGCGGCGATGACAGGAAGCTGTGGAAAGTTCAGAGAAGAGGTTTAAGCTCGTGTGATGTAAACATGGAAACACTGATGACATCAGGCTGATTGTTGTCTGATTTCTGAATGAACAGATGTTTGACAGGAAGCGGCGCTTCGGGTAGAGCGTTCTTGGTTTCTGGGTTCCTGCTGTGTGTGTGGGCCCGGCTGCTCTGAAGGTCGCGGTGTCCTCCGACTGTATTAGACAGGAAGTTGCTTTCAGAATAACGGCCGACATTGTGCTCAGATTTGTCTGCATTAAATCGGCTCATTGGCGGCGCTGATTGCCGCGGCATGCCTGGCGATATGGACTGATTGAGCGTGTGCGGGCGCGCTGAGTGCTTTGTGGGCAGCTAAATGGAGGCGGACTGGAAATCACGGGCAGGGGATTCAGAGGAAGCCGCTGCTGCGTAAACTCCATAATGGATCCATCAGCACGCATTGTGCTGAGGGATGAGCTGCGAGCACACAACGACAGCAACAACAATGCAGCAGCAGCTAATCGCCTTGCAGCGCCCCGCCATCTCCGCCGTATCTGCTCCGGCGCAGCAGCCCGTGTGATTGGTTCAGCTCGCGTGTCAGCAGATTGGTGCAAAACTTCTGCTCCGTCCAAGTGATGAGCAGGAAAACTCCATCAGCCTGCACGCACGCTCACAAAGCCATCGCTCTCCTGTATCGCTGTGATCAATACGATCGATGGACCGTCAATGGGCCTGACGCACCGACCCCACTACTTCCTGTCTGACAGGAAGCGCTGCAGTGCTGCGTCACAACACGCGTGGCAGTAATGATCACAGTGATAATAATCATCAGTGTTATTGATCATATTGATCATGTTGGTATAAGTCATTCATGGTTTGTAAACAGTGATACACACTGTGTGTGTGTGTTACTGTCTGTTTGTGTGTTACTGCGTGTTACTGTGTGTGTGTGTGAGATTGGAGTCTGGGGTGACGTCACACACCTGAGCATCATCACACACAAACGCTGACGAGCAGCTTTCAGTCACAACAGAAACACACTCCAACATCTGTCCAGCTGCTTTAATACACCTGAGCAACAGGTAATCAGGGTCTTGGGGGCAGAGCCTATTCCAGCTCCACTCTTTAAGCTTTTCCACTTTCCCCTCTGACAGTTCAAACCCTCCTGATTTCCTGCTGTGACAGCCGGTGCACATGTGTCCTTATATGGAGCTTGTGGGCGTGGCTGCACACAGACGCTGAGCGTGCACCTGTCGCTTTAAACTGAACCTGATTCACTGACGCTCAGGTGTTTCATGACTCTGAAGAGTGTATGAAGAGTATATGACTCCATCTGTGAGTAACAGGTCTCATCTGCCCTCACAGGAGACCCCGCCTCCCGCACAGGAGACCCTGCCTCCCCGCGTCCTGCTGGTGGAGGCGTTTTACGGCGGCTCGCACAAACAGCTTATGGACCTGTTGAAGGAAAACATCGCGGGCTGCTCCGTCTTCACGCTGCCTGCCAAAAAATGGCACTGGAGGGCAAGAACAGCGGCGCTCTACTTCAGCCAGACCATCCCCGCCTGCCCGTCATACAGGTGAGACCCAGACAGGTAACACAATCCACACTTTAACCCTCACTGTGGGGTGGCTGTGGTTTAAACCTCCATGTAACTAATAAACTGTCCCCACCTGAACTCCTCGCCTCGTTAACTCTGAGCGCAACTGTCCATTAACCACTGACATCACCAAACGAGAGTCTCACAACACAGACATTTAGAGGGAGGTCTCAGAGGCCTCGCTGCTACCTGAGCAAAGACTTACCTGGTGACGGCCATGAGGGTGAGCCTGAGGATCAGAGAAGAAGCTGCACTGCATCAGCTGTGGATGCGGAGGAGGGAGGCTCGGGGAATTCCATCAGTACATGTAATGACTCAGATTAGGAATTAATCAGCGGCTGTGGTCCCTGCAGGGTAAAAACAGGTAAAACTACACCAAGGCTGGAAATGTAAGCTGCGTCAGAAAGAGCAGAGGACCGCAGACGGAACCCTGAGGAACGCCGCCTCGTGGAACCTCTTTAATGAGCATGCTCGGATTAAGTGTCATGTGATTTGTTCTGATAAAGTCCATGTGACCAACATCAGCACCTTTGTCCTCATGCTAGTAGCAGAGAGCTACACATCCGCTCAGCAGGCCGTTCCAACAAACCAACCAGCATGCTTTGCTGTCTCACACGGGCTAGTTTGAGCATTTCTTTCTAACACCTTCAGCGTCCTGTGGAGCTCGGGCTGGTCGGGCGCTCAGCTCAACATTTAGGTGATGTCATCAGTGACTGCAGAAGCAAACAGAGCTTCGAGTTCTGATCCAACTTTATTTATAAAGCAGTGTAAAACAGCCAGCACAGGAGCAAAGTGCTGCACAGGACATAAGAACAGCAGATACAACGAAACAGCAAAAGAATAAGCTCTATATTAAAAAAAACAACATCCAGTGAACTGAAAGCCATCGTCTCTCAGGGTGAAGACATTTAAAAACAGAGGCCTGTCTAATCTCTGGAGGCAGATGGTTCCACAGCGTTTCATACAGACGTGTCTACAGATGTCGTCACATCCCAAACTCTCTGTCTGACGTGTCCACAGTGACTCACCGTAACCAAGCAGGGATCACAGCGACCTGAAACCGCCGCTTTGACAAGCTGCTGATTCATATCTGATCACATCAGAGAGTGCAGATCAATACCACCGTTCTTACAGGGACAACGCTCTGACTCATCCTTGGAGCAAAGATTCACCATCTCACCACGCTGACCTTTGACCTCCTACTCCTTCAAAACACCGAGGTGTGACGAGGCACCGGCCTCTGGTCTCTCTGTGTGGGTTAGACGCCGTCACCAACTGTATGAGGACACGTCCGTGTCTCCCCCCCCCCAGAGCATGAAAGAAGCAGGGACTTTTATTTTGAAAACCCACTCTGACATTACTCAGCAAAGCCACGAACCATCACTCAAGCATCCATGTGAGCCCTGAACGCTTACTGGCCCTCTCCATCAGTGCAGCCCAGGAGAAGGAGCTCCTCCTCCGGCCTTACACCATCACCCGCTCGAAGCAGGAAGCAGGCGTCGGCTCTGCTGAGGAATTCTCAGTGTTCTGAGATGATCAGCTGAGCTGCTGACACGCTGTCTGCACCTCCTTCATCGTCTCCTCTCTCTGCAGGCTCCTCTTCAGTAGCTCCGTCCTCAGCTTGTGTGAGCTGGCGGCTCTCAGACCGGATCTGGCCCGGCTCAAGAAGGTGCTGTACTTCCACGAGAACCAGCTGCTTTATCCGGTCCGCCGACACCAGGACAGGGACTTCCAGTACGGCTACAACCAGGTGCTCTCATGGTGAGTGTGTTTGTACGGGGGGGGGGGAGTCCATGTCGTGCTGCGTTTGTAGAGCCTAACCAGAAAGTACTGCTGGGTCCAGGGCGTGGGCTGTGACACCATTAGGCTGTGAGGGTGATGCACGCAGACAGCAGCAGAAACCATGTGCTACCACAGTTACCGGTAACTGTCATTACCGTCATTGGAGCGAGTCAGCTGGTCTGGGGTTTGTGCTGGTCTGGAGCTGGCGGTGTGCCACAGAAAGCTGCCGATCAGCTTCCTGTCAGCTGTCTGAGTAATGGCTACTCTGATGTTCGTACTGCCAGCATCCAGCCAGTAAACTGACTATTGATTATTAGCTGATTGATGCGCTGTGCTCTAGTTTGCCTTGGTAAGGCAGTGTGTGATTGGTTAATGAGCTGCTGGGATGTGATTGGTTAATTGCGGGGGCTGTAGTGTTCATTAATCAGCGGCGGGACAGTAACGAGCGGCAGAAAACTGATTGTTGTTGATCTGCGGGCAGCTCGTCAATAAGCCGAGCCGCGCCGTCTCCTCTAACGTGGTTACAGTGCCATCAAATAACACAGCAGGGATCGTTAGCAGACGTCTGATTGGCCCGCGCCCAGCGGTGTCCGCACGTCTCCCCGCAAAGCCTCAGTCCAAACTAATGTATCTGATCTGGATCACTGCGTGGAGGCGTGTCTTCATGTTCACCTGAAGCTTAAACGTGACCTATGTAAACCTGCAGACAGCGGGTCCTTACGCTCCTGCCCAGGTTCTCCTCAGAGTTAGTCTGAACTTCAGGACGTAAACACAGGTGTACCTGTTCCAGGACGAAGCTCTGACCTCAGGTCAAAGTTCACGTTACACAGGTGTGTATAGGTCAAAAGCTCCAGGTGCAGACACGGCTACACACTATAAGTAAATAATTTATATGTGAGGGCAGCCAATCAGAGTTTAGTTGTCTTAAAGTGGGAGGAGCTACAGCAGCTTGTTTCAGACAGGTGACCTGAATCTGAGGTAAACTGCAGAGCGCGGCCTTCAGTGATGGAGCTTCATGTCCTCTGTCTCACCTGTGAACACGTGTGTGTGTGTGTGCGTGTGTGTGTGCGCGCGCGCGGCTCCAGCCTGGTGGCAGATGTCGTGGTCTTCAACTCCCGCTTCAACATGGACTCCTTCCTGTCATCCATCCCCTCCTTCATGAACAAGATCCCAGACCATCGCCCCAAAGACTTGGACCGCCTCATCAGGCCCAAGTGTGTGGTCCTGCACTTCCCGCTCCAGCTTCCTGATGTCAGCAGGTCAGTACACGGCAAACCTGCAGTCCCTTAACTCCTGATTGTTCTGTAAATAGTTTGAATAACTTTGCACACGATTTGTAAACAGCATAGGTTACTAAAATGTATAATTTATATTTACATTTCAAGTTATGCAAATGATTCGTTAAACATGTTTGTGTTTGTTACAGTATCCTTTTTCTACTCAGATTTTATGTTTTTGCCTGATTTTTAGATGAGCTGTGTTAGGGCTGTTCGATATAACGATATATATCGGATGACGATATAAAAACGTCTATCGTTTCATTTTACGCTATCGTTTGTTTCGTGGTGTTGCAAAATAAACTGTTTACAGCAATATTTTTTCATCATTTTGATGGTCACTGTAGCGGCTATATTAATTTCTTAAAGTTCTCTCTTTCTCTTATATTTAATATAACCACACTACGGACGGACAAGCGCTTGTTTTTTATGCGTTTTCGTTAGCAACAACGACGGTAAAACCACGGCGTGTCCGCTTGTTTATTTTCCACATGAACCTTTCACAATAAAGGTCAAGATCCTGTTGAGGCTTTTCAAAATAAAATGAGTCACGTGAAAGATGCAGAGTATTAACGGATGAGAAGGAAAAAAGAGCCGCCAGGTGCTAAAAAATAAACCTTAGACTCAAACGTTAGAACAGGCTTTTCTCCGCAGCACGTTGTGTAATAAATACTCACAAAGAAAACGGCGGCCGTTACAACTTATGTCTAAAAATGTATAGTTTCATGCATCAGTTAAAACACTCGACTCTAGGTACGCGACGCCCAGCTGGAAACACTTCACGCAAGCCGAGATGCCCGAGATTCACAGAATTTACAGGAAATGTTACATTTTTGTGATTTATATCGTTATATCGACGATAGATTTCTTAATATCGGGATATGAGATTTTGGTCATATCGCACAGCCCTAAGCTGTGTTGATACAGTCAGAATGAAAAACTAACAGTAAGTTCAGACCTGTGAGCTTGTGCTGAAAAGACTGACCCCAAACAAGGCGAGGTTTTTAAAGGTGAAATGTAGAGGTCAGAAACAGCCAATTATACCCCAGAGAGTTAAAGTAATGCGGTACATTACTTAGTTACTCCAGGATACAGATGTTTGATATACTACTGGTTACTTTACTTCCATGATCTGAAACACTGTCACCAATCACCCTGTCGTGATGAGGACGTCTGCTCTGCAGTGTCTCATGTGTCTCACGCTCCGCCCTCACACTGTGAGGAAGTAATGACACGGCCGCCATCCTCCACGTCCTCCTCCGCCATGCTCAACACAGGAAACAGGAGGGTTAACGCTCAGAAAGAGGAGGAAGCAGAGAGCTCCATGAAATCTTCATTTCACTGTAGTGACCTTTAACATTTAAACTCTCTGCTTACACGCTCTGTACCTCCATCACTGGAGCACCTGGATGAAGCTCCACCCACTCACCTTTAGCTCGAGCTGGTTAAACTCAGCAAACTGACCAATCAGCTGTAGTATTGATCGTAAAGGTGTGTTCATGATTTCTTAAAGTTACTGAAACCAAGACAACTGCATCTTAGTGACCTTTGACCTTTACTTCTCCCAGGTGGTTTCATAAAATAAACAGATGACAATCATCATGTTTTCGGTCGACTCGCTCCGAGAATGTGTGAGAGCGGAGAAACACACCTGAGCACAGCTCCCCTCTGAGACCAATCACAGCTCTGGTTTAGCTCGTTAGCTGGCAGGTGTTCCTCGTTCTTTTCTATGGCAGAAGAAGGACGGCGCTGCTTGTTGGAGCGCGTGCAGTGTGGTGTTTGTGGTCTCCATCCATCAGGCGGCTCTGACAGGTGGACTCGTGTAATTGGATAGTGATTGACCTGCGGCGGCGCACAGACGGAGCATCCATCACGGCGAGGAGGATCAATGAGCACGCCACGTGAGCAGCAGGTGTCCTCCTGCCCGCAGTGTTTGTTCTTCTCAGCTTTGTCTGCTTTCATAGTGGCTGTCACCTCCTGCAGGTCAAACTCACTGAGTGAACAACAACAACAGACCAACGAAGGTCTCTGACGCGTCCTCCTCTTCCTCCTGCAGCCTCGGCCTCTGCCTGCACCCACTGGAGTTGTCCAAAAAGTCGATACTCTGATATTAATCAATACTCAATTCATATAGAATTAAGACATCACAATATCAATAACAACAGTGTCGTCTGTGCCTCCTCCACAGTCACAGTCACTGATGATGTGACGGTTTCATTCTCAGGTCGGTGAAGGCACACAGATAATCTGTGATGGTGTAAACACTGTGTGTGTTTAGAGTAGGGTCAGAGTATTGTCACTGATTTCAGTTTGGATGCAGTCAGAAATATTATAATTCTCATCATTTATCAGCACATATCCATATTTTATATCTGTGTATAAACCAAAGCTGACACTGTGAGAGGTGTGAGCATCACAGCAGAGGCCTTTGTGTCAAAGTAACTGAGGATAAAACAGAAGAACATGAAGCAGATGTTCCTGGTCTGACTTTTTATAGCAGATAACCTTAAAATAAAACCATGAATCGACATGTAAACATTACCTGATTCTGCTGAAGTGCAGCAGAGCAAAGTCACAGAGGTTTGATTACAGACACAGCTGAGAGTTTTTAAAATGATGCCAGATTACAAAGTTTCTTCAGTTTGAACAGCAGAAATGAGGCTTTATTGTTGGAGGCCGACAGCAGTGAACACAACAGCAGGCTGGTGCGTAATGAGCAGCGAACAATGAAGAAAACAGAGATTTGTGATGGGAAATTGTTCTCTGAGTGCACTGAGAGAGAGAGAGCTGTGCAGGAAGTGTGATTTATTGTGGTGGAAGCAAAGACAGCAAAGTCAGGGAATTCATGACGATGTTTATCAAATGTGAAGTGTAGTTTGGATCTTCTTTTGCTGCTACTTCAGGGGATTTTGTTTGGAGAGTCGCGACACCTGTAGCATCAGAATCTGTGAGCTGTCGGCTTTCAGCCCCGACGGCGTGTCTGTGTGAGAAAGCCGACAGCTCACAGATTCTGATGCGTC
>NC_086241.1:302500-360000 GCF_036321145.2 Pelmatolapia mariae
GTCTGCGGACTGAGATGAAGTCGGTGTGCGTTTGGCGCTCTGGACTGAGATGAAGTCGGTGTGCGTTTGGCGCTCTGGACTGGGATGAAGTCGGTGTGCGTTTGGCGCTCTGGACTGGGATGAAGTCGGTGTGCGTTTGGCGCTCTGGACTGAGATGAAGTTGGTGTGCGTTTGGCGCTCAGGGGCTGAGATGAAGTCGGTGTGCGTTTGGCGCTCTGGACTGAGATGAAGTCGGTGTGCGTTTGGCGCTCGGGGGCCGAGATGAAGTCGGTGTGCGTTTGGCGCTCTGGACTGAGACGAAGTCGGTGTGCGTTTGGCGCTCTGGGCTGAGATGAAGTCGGTGTGTGTTTGGCGCTCTGGGCCGGGATGAAGTCTGTGTGTGTTTGGGTCTGCGGACTGAGATGAAGTCGGTGTGTGTTTGGGTCTGCGGACTGAGATGAAGTCGGTGTGCGTTTGGCGCTCTGGACTGAGATGAAGTCGGTGTGCGTTTGGCGCTCTGGGCTGAGATGAAGTCGGTGTGTGTTTGGCGCTGTGATTATTGGTAATAAAGTAAATGCGCCGCAGTGATTTTTGACCTTCATTCCTTCGTGTTTAATCAGACTCAGAGGTGAGGTCATCGTCCTGATCATTGCACATTTATCAATAAAATAATTACACCCCCCCCACCCCCCACCCCCCGGCGTGGACATGCTCATGTTTTTATTGTCTCCAGTCAAACATCTAATTTATAAAATGGATTATTGAATCAAGTTTTCCCAGAAGCCTTAGAGGCAGAAACTCCACTGAGAGGCCGTCCAGCTCTGTGGGGAGGAGGAAACGACCTCCAGACACCCCCCTCCCCCTCCCTCTCTCCCTCCCGCCCGTCCCCCCTGTGTTCCCACATAAACTTTCCAGGAGCCTCTGCAGGATCTCAGAGCAGTAACAGAGCAGCGTGCTCAGAGGAAGTGATGTCACCTTTGACAGTCCCCACTATGGGTCACTGTTTTCTAAACCTTAGGGGAGGGGCTTCCAGCTCTAAATGTGTCTGATTGGTTGATGACTCACAGCGGCTGCGGCTCATCAGAGGAGAAGACCGTTGTTGATGTGACAGCAGGACCCGTTAGCTCCTGATGCTAACGGGTCTGAAGTTTCTATCTCTGTGGTGGACATGTACCTGCTCTGAGTGCGCTGCGGTCTCCACTCATTTCCTGTTTTTCTTTCTTTTTCAGGTTCTTGCCAAAACACAAACTCCTGCGGCGGCCTACTGAGCAGTCTCGTGTTGATGACATCATCATATTGCAGGGCGAGCAGCAGCAGAGCAGAGCTCACGATGAAGATACGCCACGGTACAAATCCATCTCTGCTAAAACTCAAAGACTCAAAGAGTTTTGTCTCACGTCAGTTTGTGACCCGACAGGTGTGAGCAGCCTGCAGAGGGGGGTGTGGCCAGCCAGGTGAAGCCTTTGCACATCGTGTGGCCTCACAGGTGGTGAGTTCAGTCTGAAGCCTTTACTTTGAAAACTGTTTTGAAAACTCTTTTAAACCAAGGCAGCAAAACAAAATAAAACACATTTCAGAATGAAAGATTTTACTATTTTTACTTTGAAAATGAAACCAGAACGAGACTTTTATATCAGCTGTAAAATAAACTCATGGAACATCAGACCTGAGCTAAACTGCCACAATAAACCTAAGAAAACAAAACCTCGAATAAAGCTGTCATTTTATTTCAATGCACTTTTATTTCTACAGCGCCAAATCAAAACAACTGTCGCCTCAAGGTGCTTTATATTGTAAAATCATTGTGATCATATGACCCCCTATGAGCAAGTACTTTGGAGACAGTGGGAAGGAAAAACTCCCTTTTAACAGGAAGAAACCTCCGGCAATGGCAGGGATAGCTCAGTAGGTAAAGTGGTTGCCCCATGATCGGAAGGTCGGGGGTTTCGACTCCACTGAACGGCTACCCTGAGGTACCCCTGAGCAAGGTACCGTCCCTACACACTGCTCCCCGGGCGCTGCACTGGTGGCTGCCCACTGCTTCACTGGCTGAATGGGTTAAATGCAGAGGAGTAATTTCCCTACGGGGACTAACACATACACATTATTACATATTATTATTATTATTATCCAGCAGAACCAGGCTCAGGGAGGGGTGGGGCCATCTGCTGTGATTGGTTGGGGTGAGAGAAGGAAGACAGGATGAAGACATGCTGTGGAAGAGAGACAGAGATCAATAACAGATATGATTCAATGCAGAGAGTTGTATAAACACATAGTCAGTGAAGAAGAAACACCCAGTGCATCATGGGAATCCCCCGGCAGCCTACGTCTATTGCAGCATAACTAAGGGAGGATTCAGGGTCACCTGGTCCAGCCCTAACTATATGCTTTAGCAAAAAGGAAAGTTTGAAGCCTAATCTTAAAAGTAGAGATAGTGTCTGTCTCCTGAATCCAAACTGGAAGCTGGTTCCACAGAAGAGGGGCCTGAAAACTGAAGGCTCTGCCTCCCATTCTACTTTTAAATACTCTAGGAACAACAAGTAAGCCTGCAGTGCGAGAGCGAAGTGCTCTAATAGGGTGATATGGTACTACAAGGTCATTAAGATAAGATGGAGCCTGATTATTTAAGACCTTGTATGTGAGGAGCAGGATTTTGAATACTGGATTTAACAGGAAGCCAATGAAGGGAAGCCAATACAGGAGAAATCTGCTCTCTCTTTCTAGTCCCTGTCATTTATTTTATTTTATTTTATTTTATTATGAAAAGTTCTGTTATATTGAAAGGAAAGCTCTTATTTTGAAAGTAAAAAACAGCTCATTTCACAGAATCTTCAGCTTTTATTTTTGAGCTTTGAGACAGTTTCCTGCTGTTTGTCAGGTTGAGTGAGTGAAATGTTAATGAAGACATATAAAAACTCAAAGTTTCACAGCGTGAGGCTGCGAGTTCACTTTCATTAAAACACAAATCCTCTATCATCATGAAGTAATCAGACTACAGTTACAGCAGGTGGAGGCTTGTAAACATGATGTGTTGCAGTGTGAGGCTGATGGTGAGCGTCGGCATGTGCACCTCACCTT
Organism: Pelmatolapia mariae; assembly: GCF_036321145.2. Classification (NCBI taxonomy): domain Eukaryota; kingdom Metazoa; phylum Chordata; class Actinopteri; order Cichliformes; family Cichlidae; genus Pelmatolapia; species Pelmatolapia mariae. The sequence continues at coordinate 305,561 of NC_086241.1, forward strand.
GCGTTGTATAGGTGACAAAGCGGCGTGCTGTAAGCTGCTGTGGTGGCACAAACACAGATGGATTACGGCTGCGGCGACGAGGATTTCCTGTTAATCTCTGATTGAAGCTGCAGCTCATCAGGCTTTAATCTGCGCCTGGCCCCGATCCTCAGATTACAGCCTCTTACTGCTGAGGGGGGGCTTCCAGGTGAACACGGTGCTGGAGCTCGATGAATATTAATGAGCTCTTGGCCCTTCACTGAGCATGCACACAAAAAACTGAAAACAGACTGTCAGCATCTTCATAACTTCTAATAGCTAATGGGGCTTTTATTTTGAAATTATGCTTTAAAGCAGCCTCCTGTAACTAAATGGTGACTTTTATTTTATTTATATTTTATTATTTTATTATCTGATAAAATAATTGACTTTTCACCATTGTAACGTTCTCTAACTAAGGCCTTTTATTTTGAAAAACAAATCACCCTACTTTCTATAACTGACTCTTACTGTGAAAGTCTTGACAGTATGAACTATCTAACTGAGCTTTTACTTTGTAAATCTGTCAGCAGTATTGAGTCTGAATAGATTTTATTGTGAAATTTGAAGATTGCTGTGATTGATGGATCAGTTTCATGTTTCTGGTAGTTTATAGATGTATGACATCATCAGTGTGAGACCTGATTGGTGACTGGAGCATTATTGACAGGTGATCAGGACGATTGCGATCAGTTTTCAGGCTGATGGCGGACGCTGCAGCTTCCTGTGTGGATGAATCTGAGGGTTCTGGTGGTTGTGACTGAGAGGTTGATCCTGTTAATTACGCTCTCAGACCGAGAAGGCGGGGGTGGTAACTCTCTGTCCTCCCCGCCGCGGAGGAGGATTGGAGGCTCGCTGAAGGAGTGAAAGGTTTGCGGGAAATGAGGGAATTATCTGCGGCCGGCGGGAACGAGCTGCGAATGGAAGGAATAATCTGCTCGCTCGTCATCTGAGGAAGTCATTGTTGCCGCTGCTGTTTGACCTTCACTGTGTAGGCAGAGGATCAGGTGGAGACGACCACCAACACCTGACGCCACACAGAAAGTCACCTACATGCAGGAAACAGGAAGCAAACAGCAGCTGGGCGTGTTCTTCTGTTGGCTTGTCCCAAGCACTCCTGACCTCTGACATCACAGCCACCTGACCACCGTCCGACTTCACATACATGTATTAAAGTGTGTGTGTGTGTGTGTGTGTGTGTGTGTGTGTGTGTGTGTGTGTGTGTGTGTATGTGTGCAGGGAGCATGATAAAAACCCTGAGCTGTTCTTCAGCACTCTGCTCAGACTGAAGGAGCGAGGACTCGACTTCCACCTGTCCGTGCTCGGAGAGACCTTCACCGACGTGCCCGGTACACACACAAATACACACACACACACACACACACGTGTTAAGGAAAACCTCCCTTTTAACCTCCAGCAGAATCAGGCTCGAGGAGACCAGCAGCTCCTCCTCTCACTGGTTCTAAGGTGGCAGTTGAACCATCTTCTAAGGGTCAAAGGTCACTGCTGCCCCTGTGTTTCTAACGGATCGTATCATCAGCTGATGATGTGATTGTGTGTGTGTGTGTGTGATATTAAAGTTTTAGAGCAGCCTTTAAATCAGCTTCATGAGCCCTGAATTTAATCCCATTAGGACGACTCTAATCGACTCTGATTGGCTAAGAGGGTCACAGTATTGATTGTGACATGCACACACACACAACATCTGCAAGTTATTTCATTCTGTTTATAACCTTCTCCTCCTTCCTCTCCTCCTACTGCAGAGATCTTCTCCTCCTCCAGACTCCTCCTGGACTCCCACATCTTGAACTGGGGTTTCCTCCCCTCTAAGGAGGACTACCTGAGGGTTCTGTGTGAGGCTGATGTTGTTGTCTCCACTGCCAATCACGAGTTCTTCGGCGTCGCCATGTGAGTCACCTGTTTTCCCATAGACAGAATAAAAACATAGTTTAATAATAATGTGAGTGTGACCAAACAGCAGAATTTCAAAGTAAAGGTCTTAGTTTTAAAATACAGAAACAAATTTCACGTGACCCCCCCCCCACAGATTTCTGTTCTTCCAGAGTGTAAGAACTGAGGCTTTTATTTTGTTGACATTCGCAGACACTTTTATGATGAAGCTTTTATTTTGGTGAACCGTGTCCTAATGCTGTTGTTTTGACCAGCTGTATGATGAAGCTTTTATATTGGCAGGCCGTGTCCTTGTGCTGTTATTTTGATGGGCTGTATGAAGAAACTTTTATTTTGGCAAGCCACGTCCTGTTATTTTGGCGGGCTGTAGGATCCAGCTTTTATTTTGGTGGGCCGTGTCCTGTCATTTTGATGGGCTGTATGAAGAAGCTTTTGTTTTGGCGGGACATGTCCTGCTGCTGTTATTTTGATGGGCTGTAGGCTGTATGAAGAAGCTTTTATTTTGGCGGGATGTGTCCTGCTGCTGTTATTTTGATGGGCGGTTGGCTGTATGAAGAAGCTTTTATTTTGGTGGGATGTGTCCTTCTGTCATTTTGATGGACTGCATGATCAAGCTTTTATTTTGGTGAGCCGCATCCTTCTGTTATTTTGACGGGCTGTAGGATCAAGCTTTTATTTTGGCGGGCCATGTCCTACTGCTGTTATTTAGTGGCCATGTCTGAGTTTGTGTCCTTTAATAATTCAGCGTGAGCTGCTGCTGTTTGGGGTGCGTTTGATTCCACTGCAGGCGTCGCAGCGGTCGGTGCAGTCCTGATCTGAGAGTCTCTGCATCCCCCCCAGGCCTGAGAGTCTTCACTCAGGTGTCACATCAAGGACTCTTTGAAAGCGTCCAGAGTCCAGCAGAGTCCTGCAGGTGTGACTTCAGTCAGACCGAATCAGCCAATCAGACAGTTCGGAGCAACCGTGTGATGTTCACCTGATTCATGTCAGCTCTATTGATCCCAGATGAGAGAAACGAGCACACACGAGGACTCTGCAGCACCGAGGAATCCAGCTAATGTTCAGACTGTGCACAGCAGTAATGATCGGGTCATTGGTGATCACATTATTGATCAATCGCTTCAGAGCAGCTGAACTCTCAGGCAGCAGCTCGCCTCTGCACTGATTGTTAATGATCAGGTTATTGATCAGTGAGTCACATCAAGGCAGTCACATGACCACGTGGTCAAAAGTTCCTCTGCTAAAGAATCCTGCACTAATTACAGCAGAGAAGAAGAGGAGCGCCGTCCGAGGGGGCGATAGTGCACGCTAGTGTTAGCATGCTAACAGGCAGAGTGCTACTTAATCACTCAGACCTGCTGACTGAACAGGAAACTCAACAAAATAAAAACATCAGCAAAATAAAAGCCTGCATGTAGATAGAAGGGGGGGGGGGAAAGTACAACTTTATTTAAACAAAATAAATGCTCTGCTCTCTCATTGGCTCTCAGGTGAGTCACGTGTTGAATGTGTTGCAGGTTGGAGGCAGTGCACTGCGGCTGCTTCCCTCTGTGTCCGAAAGCGCTCGTTTACCCCGAGATATTTCCAGGTGAGCACACCTGTGTCTCTGCAGCTTCTTCTTCTGCTGTCCTTAAAGGAGCACACCTGAACTACTACTTGTTCTCTAATGCAGCACAGTACCTGTACTCCACACCTGAGCAGCTCTGTAAGCGGCTGCAGGGACTCTGCAGGAAGCCCGACGTTGCCCGTAGACACATCGTCAAGGTAACGGCATTTAACCGATTAACTGTTTCGTGCGGTGATGACCTCCTCCATCAGCGTGTGGTTCTGATTCTGCAGGTGGACACCTCAGCCTACTCCTGGGCCGCCCTGAAGCCGCGTTTCCAGGATTTGTTGTCAGCCCCGTGTCCCTGAACACACCGCTGCCGCCATCGCATCTGACCTGTGGCGCCGCTGAGCTCAGAATCAGAGCCAACTCTGAGCCCACGAGTCTGGACTCGTTCTGGTCTCCTCAGACTAGGTTCTTGGAGGAGTTCTGTGCTGGACCCACAAAGAGGCCCATTCTTCCTCCATAGGACTGATCAGACTGGACCAGGTCCTGGTCTTGATCCTGGTTTAACTCTGGGTCCTAGTCCTGATCCTGGACCTGGTCCAGGATTCTGAAGTTTGTTTGTGGTTCTGCTGAAGATGCTGTAAAACTTTTCTGATATATTTTAAATGGACTCGTTTGTTATTGATAAACATGACATAAAATCAGAATTAACACAATCACACGTTGTGTTGTTATTCAGGTATGGAAGCCCATTTATGCCAAGACACTGAGACAAATAAGAAAAACAAACGTTTATTTATTTGAAGTCATTTCTGAACCGTCATGCAGCCTTTAGCAGAGCCGCCGTTATTGATCCGATCGATCGGCATGCTGTTTGAGAGCCGCAGAGGCCACTGCTTCCTGATTGGATGACCCCATCATCACTGCCAAACATTGTCCTGTAAAAACTGTTCTGGTCATGTGATCAACACCTAAACCTGGAACAGGATGAGAAACAGCATGAAAACACATCTGCATGTGCTTTTAAAGCGTGAAACATGTCTGTGACATCACTGTGGCCATGGCCGTGACGTCACTGCGGTGGGCTGAGTTTTGACTCGTGAACCTTCACCTGAGACGATCTGGTGATTTTATTGATCCACTCGCATCGCGAACTGATCATGCCAGAGGAAGTGAATAAACCTGATGTGAAAGCAGACCGTGAACGCCTCAGGACTGAAGCTCTTCTTCTGTGGTGTAAATGTACGTAGTGACTCTGTTCTGGCTGTCGTGTCTCTAACGAGGTCGGCATGGCGCCGTCACCTTCGAGGACTCGCCCACTAAACGGTTGATGGCGAGCGATGTTCGGCATGTTGGCATGCCATATGTCATCAGCGCCGCGGGCAGAGCGAGTGTGTCATGAATATTCCCGCAGCTTATTACAGAGCCGCGTCCTGACGCTCATCTGCTCTGACACCATCAGCACCGATCACATCAGGACGCCATGCTGCTGTGTCTGACGACAAGGGCGGGGTTTGAACACGCAGGAGCCCAACCTCTGAACGGGGTCCTCCGGACCAGACCGAGGTCACTGACCCAGACTGAACACGAGAGGTCAGAGCGAGGCTCCTCAGATCGCTGAGCTTCGGCCTTCATCTGTGAGGTCAGAGGTCACAGGTTTGATTGCTGAGCTGTGGGAAACGCGGTGTCGCTGCCGGCCTGGATCTGGTCAGCCGCTGAAAACCTCTGCTGTGAATCATGTGACTGGTTTCCTGTGAACAGGTCACATGATGTGTCCAAATCGACCAAGTCAGTTTGAGCCACAGTTGTGGAATGGCGTTTTCCACTGCCAGTAGAAACAGACTCTAATGTGTCGACAGGTGAAGGAATAATCAGACGTTCACACAACAGCTGACGGCTCACCTCATCCATCTTTTATGTACAGTCTGTGGTTGTAACCAGGCAAATTAACAACCTGTCACCACTTCCTGTGTCAGCCTCACACCTGAGACAGGAAGTAACCTCGATCAGCTGACAGACACAGGTAAACTCCAGCTCCTGATGACATGTTTAATGCGACGATGACAATGATGATGAAGAGTCCCTGTGAGCGCGGTAGCTTTGGCGTGCACAGCTGAGCGGTCGATAAATGAGGCCTCGGGTGTGTGTGAGGAGGAGCGGGACTGAGCGCGCTCAGTGCCGGCCGCAGGGCTGATGTGATCTGGATCACTGTCGTCCCCGCACAGCCCGACAGCTGCGTGAAGATGCCAGCGTGCATTAATTAGCAGCTGATTTTACTGAGTGGGGGTGGGGGGCTGGACCGTGATGCCCCTCCTGACTGCAGGGCTCCCACTAATTGGATCAGGATCACTGAGTCCTGAAGGATTCGGGGGATGGCGGGGGAGGCGGGGTGCTATGTGAACGCTTCAGTTTGAGCTTCTGTCTGCTGTCACATGACCCCTTCGTCCCTCTGTCTGTCCCCGAGGGTCTGCTGTATTCGCCTTCATGCAGGTGTGCTCTCTCAGAGGGCCCCGCCCCTCCCTGAGCCTGGATCTGCTGTCGGTTTCTTCCTGTTCGAAGGGAGTTTTCCTTCCCACTGTCACTGTGACTCATCGACGGCAGGTCTGAGTGTCGAGTTTCTCTGAATTACTGGAGCTCTCTACAGTATGAAGCAGGTGACTCTTCTTACCGAACACAGACTGCGACACAGTGAGAGCTGTGTGTGTGTGTGTGTGTGTGTGTGTGTGTGTTTACAGGAGTGTCCTCAGCAGCGACGCGCGTGTGTAACCTTCATCTGTTCGCCCGTTAACGTCTGAACAGCTCGGTGGGGCTTTTACTCTGATTAGTTTGACTGTTTTTCAAAATAAATCTCACTTCCTGCTGCAGACACGTGAATGAGAATCGTCTGTGAATAAAACCAGCAGAAATGATTCGTTTCCATTGCGAGTGGCTTCTGCTGGAGCCACTTACCGCTTGAGGAACATCTGCTTTCTTTGATCATTCCTGAAGCCCAGCGGGAACTGGTCTGGAATCAGCTGACAGCGACTTCCTGAGGAACAATGAAACAGCGGTGCTCTGACTGCCGGCAGCAGAGGCTCATGGGTACTGTAGTGTTGCGATGCGGAGACTGGAAGTGTGAGGCCGGACGGTGGCGTGGAGGCAGTGGTCCGATAAGCTGCTGTTTGAAAGCGCCACATGTGGACGTGTTGATCGGAAAGTTTGTGGGGATTTCATCTCATCAGACGCTACTCGCTTTATCGCCGAGTGCGACTCTGCAATCTTCAAGCTGCAGATTAAAGAGGAATTACAAGATAATCTTAAATAATCCACGGAGCACGGACACTCGACAGCAGAGTCATTCTGAGCGCTGACAGCTCCGTCCATCAACACCCAGATTACCCATGAAATTAGCACGAGAGCTCGCTGCTAATTCGCTGTCCAGCTGATTAATCTGCCACGCAGCCCGGGCAGATTGCACTGTGATTAAACACACAAAGGTTTAATTTTCCCACGCTCAGCCGTGCTCTGAGCGCAGCGTCCTCTGTCAGGAGCTCCTTTGGTCGGACACAGATTTAAAAAAATTAGTGTTTCATGCTGAATCTGCCACTCTCTCAGAGAGCTAACAGCTGTGTGACTGTAACAGGAACCTGAAGCTCCCTCAGCTCTGTGGAGCTTCGTGTCTCTGAGGATGTGACGGCTGGCTCTCACTCTCCTGCTGAAACCATCTGACTTGCTGTTGATCTGCTCTCTGTGCTCCAGTCTGGCACAGACTGAGGCCACACGTCGAACATCCAGCTGAGGTACTCGAGGAGCTCGACCATCAACGCACTGCTGATGGTTGACGTTTCCTGATCTGTGTCTGTGTTCTTGGACTCATAGCGCTGCTCTCTGATTGGTGCAGCTGAAACCAGCTGATTGAGTCATTAGAAACTCTGAGACAACATGATGTAGGCACCAAGATCAGTCCAGTCTGAGGAAGCAGCCTCTGAATCCAAACTGGAAGCTGGTTCCACAGAAGAGGGGCCTGAAAACTGAAGGCTCTGCCTCCCATTCTACTTTTAAATACTCTAGGAACAACAAGTAAGCCTGCAGTGTGAGAGCGAAGTGCTCTAATAGGGTGATATGGTACTACAAGGTCATTAAGATAAGATGGGGCCTGATTATTTAAGACCTTGTATGTAAGGAGCAGGATTTTGAATTCTGGATTTAACAGGAAGCCAATGAAGGGAAGCCAATACAGGAGAAATCTGCTCTCTCTTTCTAGTCCCTGTCAGGACTCTTGCTGCAGCATTTTGGATTAACTGAAGGCTTTTCAGGGAGTTTTTAGGACTTCCTGATAATAATGAATTACAGTCGTCCAGCCTGGAAGTAATAAATGCATGAACTAGTTTTTCAGCGTCACTCTGACACAGGATATTTCTAATTTTAGACGTTGCGGTCTCTTGTCACTTTTCTCTGGTCACTTTTCCCAGACAGGCATGAACATTTTCACACTTTTCTCTCTTGTTTAAACTCTCAAAGTTCAAACCTTCGTAGAAAAATAAGTCTAGTATTATAAAATGAAACCAAAGTCACCCGCGGTTGCCTTTAACTAGTTTTTCAGCATCACTCTGAGACAGGATATTTCTAACTTTAGAGATATTGCACAAATGGAAGAAAGCAGTCTTACATATTTGTGTAATATGTGCGTTGAAGCCTCCAAGGTTCCTCACAGTCTGTGTGTCTGATCATCGCTGACATCAGATCTGATGGTTGGTTACGGCAGCGAGAGGACGAACGTGTTTACTCAGCTGCCGTCCTTCCTCCCTGCTTCTCGCCACGCTCCTCAAACAATGCTGACTTCCTGTGTTGCTCGGATATCACCGCTCTCGCCTTTCACTGTGATACCTGAGGGCCTCGGGGCTGTGGGCACCAAGAGAAACGGGACACTCAGCACCACTGCCTGACCTCACACTCTCAGGTTAGCGAGCAGAAAAATGTTCCAGCAGAGGCGACGAGAGCAAAGGTGACAGGAAGCCGCTCGATGTTTGATACCTGCTGTGAGCAGGGTTCCTGCTGGGAGCCTGAGGGCCGTCAGTCCAGAGTTTCACTGGATATTTCCCTTAAGCCGAGCGCGGCTGAGGTCTGAATCTGAGCGAGCATCTCAGTCAGATGAAAACAGCAGAGCGACGTTTGGCCCTCAGCCTCAGCAGAGGAAACAAAGACGGGGTCTGGAACTAAAAGTGTTTTATGAGGCCTGGTTCTGAGGGTCCAGCTGAGGGTCCGGAGGTTGTGAGGGGGTCATGTGAGGGCTGGTATTCATGGTGATTATGGTGCGTACTTTGAGGTGTTTCTGGAGCTCACAGCTGACACATGGAAGCCTCTGTCATGGTGCTGCTGAGGTCTTCAGACAGGCCTGCAGATGTTCCAGCTGTGTTAGTGGAGTGAAGTGGGCTGCTGTGGACGTCATTCTGGATCAGACCAGGTTCTGGTTTCCTGTGAGCTGATCTGCAATGAAGCTGTCCGTCCTGACCTCGGCGCCCGGCACTCGGCCGACCCGTCGTTACCTTTGTTCCATCCAGATGAGATGAAATCTGCCGAGGCTCCGGCAGGACGTTAATCTCCGGATTTAGCAGCTGATCTTCGGTCCGCAGCACAGAAAAGGTATTTTGTGATTCACTCTTCAAAGCTGCTTACAGACTGAAGTGACTTTAATTTGGTTCTTGAGGGAAACAGTGAGAGCTCAACGTGGAGGATTTACACCCAGATTACACGCCTTTTATTCTGGAGGTCTCCCAAACATCTGTTTCACACTTATTTTGTCTCTTATTTTGTAAAAGAATGAAGTGTGTGTGCTGTGGACATCCCTGAGACAGCGCTCCGGGGTTAAAGGTCAGAAATTGAGTCGTGTCATTGGTCCGAACTCCTCCATGATGAAGGTCATGTTTAATTAAGACTTTGGACCAATCATGTTTTTCCTGCTTCTGCATAGAAGCAGAAACTGACTGTCGGGTCCTTTCAGTGTCACAGAATGAAAGCTTGAACTCGTCGTCGTTCTCTCGCCGTTCTTCCGGGTTCCACTTCCTTTGCCTCAGTCACTCTGAGTGTGAACGCTCTGTCTCTGAGGCTGATGTTTCATCCCCCAGGGTCACGTCTACAACTTCATGTGACTTCAGAATCTCAAAGGTCAAAGGTCACACAAATGAAGCAGCTGTTGGTTCTGCGATGTTTCCACAGAAGAAGCCTTCTGCTCCATCTCGGTGACATCAGCACATCTGTTCTCAGCTGGACAGAGCGAGGCCTCACGTGATTGGCTCTGTGATGGTTGACCCGTCGCTGTGACACGAGGCCATGCGGCCCGATGAGGCTCTGACACGTTTGTTATTCTGCTGTTAATTGGAGGTAAAGAACGCGCTAAAGGCAGAGGGCTGTATTGTTCTTTTATGAGCAAACGTAATGAATGTTTCAGACACAGAGACAGGTCTGTAGCTGCTCGCCGCGTTAAATATTCATCACTTTAAATAAGACGCTCGACGCCTCGAAGGAACCTCGTTTCTTTCTTATTCTTTTTCATTCTCCGAAGCGGAGGCTCAGATTCTGAGCAGTGACCACCGCTCTGCTCCGTCTCTCGCTGCCTTCACGCTGGTTTACGGACATTTCTGTCTCTCTTTCTTCCCTTTGAATGTATTTTTTCACAGTTCAGAGAATCAACTGCAGAACGTTTGTCTTTACTCTCAGAACAGCTCCATCGTTCCCTGCAGTCCTCCATGTTTCATCTCCCAGAGCTCGAGGAGCACGTTCTAACTGTGACGCCTGCAAGCGTTCAGCTGTGATTGGTTCTGTGTCAGAGTGCACTGGTGGGCGTTGGTGACCCCGCTGCACACTTCGACCTTCAGCGTCGATTCATTCAGAGGTCGCCATGAGAAACCTGAGCTCATGTTGCACTGACAGTCTGTGGCATGTTGTTAGCGTGTTGTTGGTGTGTTGTTGGCGTGTTGAGCAGCACCTTTGTCCCTGACGAGATTAGGTCATGTGACCCGTGGCCTCGATGCGATGCAGGAGCTTATCTCCGGTTTGATTAGGAGCTGAATAAAGGAGCAGAGTCTCCTAATCTTTAATACATCTTGGAGTGCAGGAAGTGCGATCTGTTGTTGGAGCGATTAGGGCGGAGGCTCGCCGCCGTGTGTGTGGTGGCGGCAGGAAAGAAGCAGCGCTGCAGTTTAATCATCCTGCAGCATGAATCTGCAGCTGCTGCTTCCTTTAAGATTTAAGAGGATTTAAAGATGAATCCAAAGTGAACAGCGCTGACGTTACACTCACAGCTGTGCTGCTCTCCTGCTGCTCCAGGGTCACATGGTCACATCAGACGGCCACAAGGTGATATCACATGATCCAGCTCAGAGTGATCTGCAGACATGTCATGGCTCAGGTCCACGCAGACTCAGCTCCACAGAGGCTCAGGTCCACTCAGCTCCACATAGGCTCAGGTCCACGCAGACTCAGGTCCACAGAGGCTCAGGTCCACGCAGACTCAGGTCCACAGAGGCTCAGGTCCACTCAGGTCCACAGATGTTCAGGTCCACGCAGACTCAGGTCCACAGAGTCTCAGGTCCACTCAGGTCCACAGAGGTTCAGGTCCACTCAGCTCCACAGAGGCTCAAGTCCACTAGGGTCCATGCAGACTCAGGTCCACAGAGGCTCAGAGTGAGGCTCACCTTCTACCACCTCATTAATGACGGTTTGCTGTCTTTGCTGTGATCAGTGATGGTCGTGATGATCTCCTTCATGTACAAACAGCAGCAGAAACTGTGAGCTCCAACAGCTTCAACACAAACCCAACTTCATCACTTTCATTGTCCTGAGTGAACACGTGGATCGAACCATAGAAGTCGTACCTTTGCTGTATAAGAGAGCGCTCCGAGGTCCCTGCCGATGGTTTCATCTTTGTTCTGTTCATACGTGACTCACAGATCATACGTGTGTCCTTGTTAGGACAGGGATGTGTTGGTGTGTGACCACAGCCTCGGGTTTAAACTGTGAACTGTAATTATGAGACAGTCTTTAGGGGGCGCCACACGCCTCTGTCACTCCAACCTTCTGCATGGACCTGCTCTGAAGTCTTCCTCTGGTCCTCCTGCTCCATCTCCGTCCTCCGTTCTCTGCACATGTGAACAGAAACTGACAGCTTTAGAATTTGAATTTATTTAAAGGGACAGTGCACATTAATGAACATATATCAGTGTAAATATGCCAAAAGGCTACTTTTCCTCTGTAGTCCCAACACTAAATTTTATAATACAATAAAATGCAAAACATACAACATTAAAGATAACACATCATATGAAACTAGTGATCTCAGCCATCATTTGAGAAGAGTTTTAATTGTGTTGAAGGTCGTATATTCTCTTATTATCACTACATGCAAACACCTGTTTACTGAATGTTGTACGTCTACACAATCCCTCAGCTACATGTCAAAGCTCTGCTGTCACTGTCACCAAAACTAATGATGGAGCATCATTGACCATTGACATATGAACACAGGAAGAAGAAAACCACCAGCAGCTGGCGTGACCCTGAACACCAGCGCACACGCTCCAGTGATGCTCTGTGATGTTTTTGGGCACTTCATGTGTTTCTGCGATGAAGGCCAAAAACGGTTCATTTCAATTATTTATCGGGCGCGACACGAGATCATGCTAATTAGCATCACGTCAGCGTAAGTCAGACTCCAATTATGCTAATCCCTGTGAGCGTCCCGCCACCTTCAGCTCAGAGACTCCACGCTCACATCAACATCATCAGAGACCAGAGGGACGGACACGAGTGGCTGTGCACACACACACACACTGAACATGGTTTTATCATCAGGCAGTTAGCACAAGAGAAACAGCCTGACGCACAGCGACAAACTGAAGAACAGGAAACCATCCTCATTAACCCTCCGTGCCCCAGCGCCGCTCCGTCAGACTGTTCCAGATCCCCGAGACCCCGACAAACTCGGACGAACATCGAAACACAAGCACAAAGTGCTGTAACGTGTCAGTTAAAGGTTAGCTTGAGCTATATGGCCAGTTGGTAATCTCCACCTCCTCTTCCTCATCAGCACATGAAAACATGCACAAACATTTATTTCTGATACTGTCACATTGTTTCTGACCAACGATGTGGTTAAGACAAAGAGGGATTATTTTGAACTGTGACTCATGCAGAGTCCAGTCTGGAGCTGGACAAGAGCAGAGCGGTCAGCATGAATATTAACTGCCTCCTTATCGTCACAGGGCTGGCAGAGTGATGTCACTTCCAGCTCGCCACGCTCAGAGCACGTATGTGAGGCACCGTCAGTGTCATGGCTCCGCTAACAGCTGGTGTGAAGACGCCGCCTCAGTGAGAATCGGTGAACGCTGAGACGTGTGAACATGAGCAAACAGTCAGCAAATCAAAGACTCAAATAAATCAGCGGCCGTGGCGTGGCTGGAGCTCACGTGACCCTGATTGTCTACTGATGCTGGACTCTGAGCGCGGTGCCTCTCCCTTCTCCGTCACTTTAACCTTAGAGAACAACAGAGGAATGAAGCCGCGCTCCTCAGCGGCCAATCGCAGCCGCCGAGCGCCGAGGCCTCTCCTCACAGGGGGAACTAATTTATTGAGCTCACGGTTGGAGCGAAATACACCATTAAAGGGCATATTTAAGCACATTTGCAATCCTTAGAAGAAGGTAACGGTATTTGAATTTGCCCCAGCTTGAAGGAGAGTCTTTAATGTTGTGTCCACGGGACAAACGCACATCAAAGGCGGCGCGCTCCTGACGCTCCAAATCAAATACTTGTGGATTAAAGCGAGGGGCAGGTGGCCCCCAGACTGTCCTCTCTGGCAGAGCTGCCGGGCATGCCGCCTCACTGAGTGCGTTCCAACCGCCGCCTCGCGCCGCGCTATCGTTCCCCCAAATGCAAATTAAATCCGGGCGCCGGAGCTGCTTTGAATTCCTGCAGGAGGGGGATTCTCCTCCCTCTGCTCCCCGCGCTTATCAGCCCCACGCTCGGGGAGGCAAATGGGGGTATTTATATGAAGAGATGCCATGCTCCCAGTCATTTATGCTTCTGGTGTACCCCCCTTACTCCTCCTCCTGCTATTCTTCCCTGTATAAACAAGAAGAGGCCATCTTTGATCTCCTCTGGCTGCAGGAGGAGCTCAGCGAGCCCGCTGACCTCAGATCTGTTCAGATTGCCTGACAGACGCAGCGCTGGGTTCAATACCACGTCAGTCTGTGCCTGTGGTCCACCGTCAGTGAGGTCATTTCGTCCTCCTGCTGGTTACCACTCACTAACACGTCTGCTTCAGTGAAACGTCTTCACGTGGAAGAAAAGCTAAACTCAGATTATCACACGCTGCACAGCTGATCTCAGGACAGCACCACCTTCAACCTCCACTCAGGAGTCTGCAGCAGGTGAAGATGAAGGTGGGGATGATGATGGTGGTGGTAATGAGGATGGTGATGGTTATAGTGATGTTAGAAAATAAAAAATCTAAGCCAGAAGGGGAAGAAAAGCAACACGTGTGTAAAGAAAATGTGGTTACCATCAAATCAGCAAAGATGCGCAGAAAAGAAGGTCAGACACCAACGAGGAAGACTCAGAAGGACCAAAGGAACAACAACACCATCCCTGATGTAGCAGGTTTATCAGAGAAACTCAGGAGAGTCTTCTCCAAGCACGACATCCCAGTTTAGACCCAGCCACACACTCAGAAACAAACTGGTTCATCCCACACAGGTTGATTCTGTTCATCTGGACGTTTTCAGTGGGAGAAAGGTTTCATCATGGTCAGGTGACTCCTTCAGTCTCAGCTGACTGCAGGCTAGTTCAGTGGGCTCGTTTTAGTTTTACAGTGCAACCACCAGTCTTGTGGTCCAGACTTTCACTTTACAGATGGATGGTGGATCTAAAAACAGCAGCATCAGCTCGCCTTGTCTGCACATCTGCCACCGTAAACGTGACGTCAGCCGCGTGTTTGAGATCGTTTCACAGTGGTGACCTCCTCCTCTTCCTCGCCCTGCTCCTCACACAGGAAGCTTATTGTCCTCCTCGCAGTGGCGCCTCATTAACATGCCAGAGGCCTCCACAGGCAGCAGCTACACACTCACACAAAAACAGACACACACATGATCAGAGCAACAGTCACACCTGCAGAGGCACCTGAGTCACCTGCACAGTAGGTCATGTGACTTGTCTAACCCTCACAGAGTGCTTCGTCGTTGAGACTTTAAACACGTCAGTGAAGAAACCAGAGCAGCGTCATGTATACACACAGTCTCAGAGCCAGGCCCTCCACTTCAGTCTGCTAACATGCTAACAGGGTTTTATCAGAAACAGACCTGAGAGTTTAGATGGAGGAAGGATGAAACCCCCCCATATCATCATCATCATCATGACCTCAGGTTCATCTTCACCTGCTGAGCTGCAGTTGCATCACCTTCCTGTCTTTACCAGCACTGCCTCCATCAGGGGAGACAGGTAACTGCACCTGTGTGTTTCTGTCTCTGTGACCTGTTTGAGGAGCTTCGGTGACTCAAGTGCATGCAGCCTGCCATCGGGCTCCTCTGTGTGTCAGAGCGTGTATTTCCCATGATGCCGTGCGCTTTGTCTCAGCAGGTGGAGGTGGCACGTTTCCAGCTCAGTGTTGTGTGGTGTTGGTCGGGGGTTTCTCTGGTCTCAGATCTATTAATTCAGATTGATCTGAGCCGCTTTGTCACAAACACCCGGCGCTCAGTGCGGCCCCGGGCTTCGCGCCGCCGCTGCCAGGTAAACATTAGCATAGTAATTAGCCTGTGCTAATTCAGCCAGACTCAGTTCTACTGTCCTCTATTGTTCCTGACAGAGCATCCACCCCTCAACCATCACAGGAGGAGCTGGTCTCCTCCACTCTGTCCTGCTGCTTCTCTTCAGCAGCTCGTCTGAAGGATCAGCAGTCGCAAACAAATACTGAGCGAGAGTTTCAGTCTCAGCTCCCACACCACTCATGAGAGGGACCAGCGTGACTGCAGGCAGCCAGTATAAACCAGTATATAAACCAGCATTAAAACCAGTATGCAAATCAGTATAAATTGTAATAATAAAAGGTAAGATGGTGCCTCTGACATCATCCCCAATATTTAATAAATGTATCTGTGCTGCTGTGATTTATGACCACTCTTCCCTAAACCAGTATGTGATGTAGCATCATGGAGCACCTCCATGATGACTGGGTTATAAGAACATGTGTGCTCCTCTTCCTCACCCGAATTCTTCATATCACTCATGAAACGTCCTTCGGGACATGTGAAGAAGAAATTGAGAGAACGAGGCCGTAGGGCCGGCATCCAGGTGCAGATTAGATGAGCCTCCAGGTCGGAGATTCCTCGACTGGACTGGAGGCGTCCCCAGTTTTTACTGTCGGTTCAGGTTGTGGTTGGAAACCCGTACTCACGGCCGCTGCAGCCTGGCTCTTTCTTGCCGGATGCTCTGGACTATGTCGATTGCGGCCTTACCGCTGTGTCCTTGCAGCTTGCAAGGACACAGCATTCTCCAGCTTGCTGGAGAATGGACAAGGTGTTTGCTGTCAGTCTCACTGCCACCAGCTGATGTGAAGCCTGTGCTGCCAGCATTTAGCCCATCTCCAACAAATCCTTGGATTTTCTGTTTGGCGAGGTTATCCACCTAAACGAGCCGTGCCCTGTTGGCTGCTCCCGTGTGGGCGCCCCCGTTTAGGTGCCCATGGACTGCCTGCTGTGTTTAAGGACAGTTACACGTGCAGAGGTATGCAAACTGAAAACTGCTCTTCTTTGAAGTTATTGCCCTCCTGGCCCTGCTGCTGTCTTCTTAGTTCTGATTCTGATTTTATACTGATCTTATATTTTATATCTATTTTTATATTGATAGATTGATGATGAAATCAAACCCAGCAGCTGAACTCTTACCTGTATCTGATTCAGTTTCTGGACCGACCCATCTATAAGGCCACACCTTGGACCTCGTCTTTTCTTTGGGCCTCAGCATTAGCAACGCGTTTGATGAAGACGTACGTTTAAGTGACCATAATTCTGACTTTAGCTCTAAACAAACACTCATAATGACTGAGAGCGCCGCTGCTCTGTCATGCTGACAGTTCTCTGATGTAAACACTCTTATCCACGGCTCATCCATTATGGATCACGTGGCACCGATTAAAACAGGAAAACACATGAGTGTATGTTAAACTTCTATGGAAGAAAACTATGACATGGTGAAAAATGTCAAATGACAAGATTTTTCTAGAACGGTTGAACAACAGCTACTTAAACCCAGACAGCACTGAACAGGACAATTAAGATAAGATAAGATAACCTTTTTTTTTTTTTTTTTTTACACAGCTGATCGAGGTCTCTCACAGAAACATAGGTGTTATTGTTGATAAAGCTTTTTCCCTGGAGCGAAACTTAAAACAGATATTAGGAACCTGCTTTTTCAGAACTTAGATCAGAGGTCTCAGCGAGTGAACTGAGATGATAGTCTCAGGACCGTTTACCTGTCCAAACTATAAAGGCTTGACAGGTTGTCACAGCGACACTGCCGACTCGCTCAAACAGAGGAGCTCATATAACTCCTGTTTTAAAGTCATTGATCTAAGTCCCATTTTAACATTAACCTTCAGAAAGCAGCTACAAAAAGCTTTTAAGTAGAGCAGACCTGATGCATTCATGATAGTGTCATGACCTCTGTCTGTGAAAGGTGCTGTCTAAAGTACCATATTTTTCTAATTATAAGGAGCATTAAGCGAAACAAAACAGTCAGATAAGTCAAACTTTACTCAGCTCATTCTTCTTGCTTCCTCCACTTCTGTACCATTGATTCATTAATGTTGAATTCTCTCACAGCTGCTCTATTCCCATGTTGTTGCAGTATATTAATGACTAACCTGGTATTGTGGATGGATTATCTCAGTTGTTCTCCTGACTGAAGTTTGGTCCGTTTACAGCATCCTGCCATGCGATTGCATTTGTCCCTCACCATCGGGAACCCTCACGTTAACTTTTATCGAGTGGAAAAAAGTTAGCGTTCATCCTCCAGCTTCACTGTGTTTATGCTAACATAGCTGTGTAGCTAGCGATCACGTAGCACATCATTATATACCAGCTAGCCCAACTTCAGTAACCCTACAAACGTCACTGCTGTTTAGTTTCCTGTCTTCATTTATGTTGGAAGTGATAGCAGAGCTGTACGTTTGAATTTTTCAGAAATCTCTCAGTCAGAACATGCTATATCATGTTTAGGTGGAAGCTAGCGAGCTAACTTCCTGCTAACTTCTAACTCTGTTAAATTTAATAAATCCTGTTTTCATGGATGTTAAACTTAATTGTTACACCTGGTAAAGCAGCAACGCTGATCATTTTATTAAAGATGAAAGAATTTAGACAGTTTGTAACTCTCAGTGATGCTGCAGTGATCGTTTGACTTTGGGAGTTTAGGACCCAGATTCCTCCGTGAGGCTCCTGACTACGGTAGCCGTAATGCTCCAACAATCCATCAAGCGATGCAGCTTCGTAGCTTAGCAAAGTCCTACTAAAACATTTTTGACAGATGTTTGAGCGCCGTGTAGCACATAAAATCGGTTCGAGGTCAGTAAGCACAACCAGAATTCATACATAAGGTGCACTGATGATTTTTGAGAAATGGATTTTAAGTGTGCCTTATAGTGCGGAAAATACAGTACGTTTTTACTTTACAAACGTGACACACACAGACACACAATGTTGATATTCATGTTATCAGTGTCACACCTGCATCTGTTTTTTTTTTTTTTTAAATTTACACTGTGTTTGAGAGAGAGTTTCAGAAACGTGCGCTCCATCACAGACTGGCCTCAGGGTGGAGTCCCTCAGGTGTCGGTGCTGGGTCCTCTTTGTCAGACACAGGTGTGGGGTGTAAGCACAAAGTCGTCACTGAAGAGTCGTGTTTGTCACACAGAAGCTTCGTTTCACTCGTCAGGTTTGGACTCTTACACCAGCTTCAGGAAAAGACTGTAGGGCCTTTTTTAACATGAGGCTGAGGCTGTGAGCTGTGTGGTAGAGCAGCATTCAGGGCCGGTTCTGGTTCTGGTGCAGATGTGTTGGATGTGTATTGGCTGCACTCGAGCCGCTCGGCCGTAAACGTCTGTGCGGGCGGAGTTTACGGCCGAGCGTTGGCAGCAGATTAACGGTCCCGAGGTGCCGCCTGTAATTCGATAATGAATATTTAGAGGCGGGGATGTGGGTCAGAGAGCCGGCAGCTCTGCAGGTGATTACATCCACTTCATCACATCACTTTAGATAATTAGCAGAGGAGCGCGGCGCTGCAGGGGGATAATTAGAGCGACCTGCCTGCCGCCCCAACATCAGAGGAGGAGGAGAGCGTTTACTAACAGAGTGGGAGGCTAATGAACATAATACAGCTTCAGCTTCCTGGCAGAGGAGCGTTTGTTTGAAGCTGCTCGCCCTCGCCACAGCCTTCTGATGCTGCACATTTACTGTGGTTATAGCTGCAGCTAGATGGAGATGATGATGATGATGATGATGAAGATGACAACTCTTGGGCCTTCTTATCTTTCAGATCTGCTTTTACCATATGAACCCTCACGGACCCTGAGGTCCTCTGGTACTGGCCTTTTGATTGTCCCTAAAGTCAGGACACATACTCACGGAGAGGCAGCTTTTCAGTGGTATGGTCCTCGACTGTGGAACAGCCTGCCGGAGGAGCTCAGGGCCGCAGAGAATGTTCATGCTTTTAAAAACAGGCTCAAGACCCACCTTTTTAATTTAGCTTTTAACTAACGCTTATTTATTTTATGCTTATTTATTCTATCCTGTTATTCTATTTATATTATTAATTTAGTTTTACCTAATATCTATTGATTGTATTCTTATTCATTTTTTATCTTCTTACTCTGTTTATACTTATATTTATATTGTATCCCACTCTTATTTATTTTATCTTTTTATCCTGTTTATATTCTTATTAGGTTATATCTCCAGTGTTTCCTCGGAGGGGGCTCTCTGCACCGGGGCTGTGATCGACCGTGGCTGCTGGGGCTCTGTGGATCCTCTCAGCCTGGCTGGGGGGCTTCTTTGCCTCCCTCCTGCTGTGTGCCCAGCCTGGAGGCTGCGGTCTGTGACCGGCTCCCGGTGCAGACAGCTCCCTGTGATAGTGTTTCCTCACTTGGCTAATGCGTACCCAGCCCAATTTTACTCTTTAAGTGTGTGTGTGTGTGTGTGTGTGTATGTGTGTGTGGGGGGGGGGGAGAATGTGTGTATCCATGACCGTTTCTGTTAATGAGAGTGCGGGGAATGAGTGGGAGGGTGGGGTGGGGTGGGCTGCTTTTAACCATGTAAAGCACTTTGTGCTACAGTTTGTTTTGTATGAAAAGTGCTTTATAAATAAAGATTGATTGATTGATTGAACTATGATTCGTGTGTGGTGGGTATCACAGGGACGTGGACACACCTGTCTGCCTCACAGAGCGCACACACCTGTGACTTCAGCATCGCTCCACCCTCACCGTGTCAGCTGTTTCCTCTCAGTGAAAATCATCAGCACGGGTACCTGTGATCTGTGTGTGGTGTTCACAGGTGTGGTGTGCAGGCCAATCAGAGAGTAGCAGGTAGATGGATCTGTGACAGACATCAGTTCAGCTTGTGTGTGAAACAGGTGAAACGTGGTGCACAGGAGCCAGCAGGAAGTGAGCTGTCAGCTGATTAACAGCTGGAGGAAGCTGCTGCCCACCTGCCAGGTTAAACTGATCTGTGATCAGCTCCAGTCTGAACTGGAGAGCCAGATGTTTGGTGTCAGAGTAATCAAGTAATCTGATTTCTTTCCTCGTTACTGAGCTGCTGATGAGAGTTCTGCTCAGTAGTTGCAGGTATACCTGTAGCTGAGAGGGTGGAGCCTGCAGACGTAGCTGCAGGTATACCTGTAGCTGAGAGGGTGGAGCCTGCAGACGTAGCTGCAGGTATACCTGTAGCTGAGAGGGTGGAGCCTGCAGACGTAGCTGCAGGTATACCTGTAGCTGAGAGGGTGGAGCCTGCAGACGTAGCTGCAGGTATACCTGTCACTGAGATGTCTCCACCCGCTCCTCTCCTGCTGTGTGTCAGTTGGAGGTCTGCGCGCTCGTTTCCTTTCAGTCTTTAAAACGGCGTCCTCGTTAGCGAGCCGTGTTTTGATGTCTGATGATGTTTAATGAAGGCCAGACTCCACAGTCAGGATCCATCTAACGTCTGAATCTCCACTTGCAGTTTGTTTACCTCATGATAATGTTTGACTGGTGGGGGTGGGGGTTGTAATAGGATCCATTACCACGGAAACAAACAGGAAGACCGTGCAGCTCAGGTCACCTGACCACAAGTATGTGGACGCCTGGCTGTGATGTTGCTGTGCAGCGCCGGCGTGTTCTCCATCAGCAACGGCGGCGTGTTTGTGTTTCTGCGTTTGGGGAGCGCTAATAGCCCGCTGTCATCACAGAGCATAAATCACTGCTGTCAGTGGCGACATGACTAATGTTCCCCCGTCCTCCCAGGACACGCACTTCCTGCCCTGCTCTGATTGGCCGGTAATGATGATGGTTTCACTTAGTGAAGCTCAGGATTGAAGTGTGAGGTCACTGCTCTGGATTCACTGCCTCTGCAAACATCATCAGACCCCGATCTCTGACTTCCTGTCAGGGAGTAGGGGTCTGCGCTTCCTGCTCTCACAGGAAGTGCACCTGTGATGAGTTCACCTTCACTCCTGACCTGCTAACGTCACAGTTTCACGAAACACAGGAGGACTGTGGGAGGGAACAGTTTCCACTCTCTGAGGCGGGTGTGTTTAAAACCCACCTGTGGCCTGCTAACAGGTCAGAGGTCAGAGTGTGCGTTCATCAGGGATCCAGAGCAGGACAGGTAAGGACACCTGCAGACCACACAGAGTTGGTAAGAAAATTAATACAAGCGTGATTGTGTGTAGTGAGAACAGCAGGAGAACAGCAGGATTCTTTGTGGAACAAACTGATCCACAGTCACAGTTCAGCAGGCTCTAATGAAGCCTCTGTCCTGGTGCATTATGGGAAATGTAGTCTGGATTGATAGTCAGTGTGTTTCCATGTTCCTCTGAACTGCATCCAAGCCCTGCGGTGCTACACACCGAGCACAGAGACGAGCTGAAGACCGAGGTCCACGTGCCACCGTGTCCTCAGTCTGAGGCGACACTCTCCGAGCTGGGACACCGCTGATGGAGCGCGATGCTACATGATGGAGCTGCACACGTCCTGCTTCAAACAGGTGAGTTCAGGTAAGACTCGGAGCTGTTACTGAGGTCAGTGTTAGAGCAGAGAGGACATCGTTTCCTCCGCCTGACTCAGGGTGACGGAGGATGAATAAGTTGTTAACAGACCTGTGAGCTCCACCTCTGATCCTCCACAGGTGAAGCCACTGAACAGGCAGAAGGCTGGTGCAGGTGGCAGGTGCACGAGTCAGAAGTCGGGCACAGATGGAGCGTCACGTTAAGGGAGGGAGCGGGAGGCATGGCTCACAGGAACCACGCCAACGCTGCATTGACGAGGGTGGACTGATATTTGATGATGAACAATGAGCCCTGCTCCACCTGTCCCCCACCCCTCAGTGGAGGACAGGTGGAGCAGGGCTCATGATCAAATATTCAGATTTCATAAAACATGAACTCTCAGCGGTCGGTCTGAACTCGAGGAGACGTTCAGGCCGTCTGTGCAGAGGGTCAGCACACCTGTTCTTACAGTACAGAACGTTCTCCATGTTCCTGTCTGCAGCTCAGAGGAGCCTCCCTCAGATTCTGCTTCACCTGACCATGTGTGCGTGTGTGACAGGTGAGATGATCGTACCTGTGAAACACACCTGTCTGCACCTTCAACCTCAGCGCTCTGAGCTTTAAAATAATGAAATGTCAGACGTGTCACTTCCTGTGACTGAAGCGCGATCGATCAACTGCAGACCAGACAACAAACGACGGAGGCTCCAGAAAAGTGCAATCAAACGATGAGTTTATTAGCACAGGAGAAGACATATCACCATATGTCCTCTGACAAAAATACATGTCGAGAACACTTTTAAAGCAGTGGGGTATCCGCCCCCCCATGGCGTCAAAACAAGTTAAAAGTTCATCGTGTACAGTCAATGGTATATCTTGTACATCTTCAATAGCTATAAACAGACATATAACAGACATATAACTTCCCTTTTCTGCAACACCTTCCATGCACAATCATAGTCTTAAGCCTTCAGAGTGTCTGAGGGCTGGTTGTCGCCTCCAGTCATCTGTTACCAAGTAGGTAAAAGGGCAGCCGGTTACAAAAAGGTCAAAGACACATGGGCCTTCGCTCAGGCCTATTGCTAGATTTATGTGTATTGTAAGCATGCATGCAATTAACCTGCTCTGTTCTCATCCTCCCTCAACATGTATCACCTGGACACTCTCACCAGTGAAGCTCAAAACCCTCTTGGATGGAACATCAACTCCAAACAAGCACAGATAAGCATTTGTGTATAAAATGATCATAAGTAAACCTGTGAATAGAAAGGTCACTGTGATGACAAGACATCTTCAATGCAATATAAACCCTGTAAGAAATATCACTGATAAAACAATGCTGTAAAACATGTTATTAATGCAATCATAATAATACAGGTTATATGGTAGCAATAAAAGAATCTCTGAATCCCAACATGACCCAGCAGACTAACTTAGAACCAGAACGACAAACACAGAAGACAATGGTGACGTTTGGTGGACGCGAGTCCTCGCTTCTTAAGTTTAAACTGAAAATGTTCAGTGCGATCATCAGCTGCTGTTATTTACACTTCATGATGTTGTGATGATGTCATATATGTGTGAGCTGCAACAGGTCAGGCTGCCGTCATGATGTCACGATCAGGTGACTGCTCCGATCATTTCAAACTCTTTCCTCCTTTGTTGGACAGTAAACAGTGAAAACACAGTTCAATTCAATTTTATTTATACAGCGCCAAATCACAACAACAGTCGCCTCAAGTCACTTTATATTGTACAGTAGATTGTACAATAATAGATATAGAGAAAAACCCAACAATCATATGACCCCCTATGGTCAAGCACTTTGGTGACAGTGGGAAGGAAAAACTCCCTTTTAACAAGAAGAAACCTCCAGCAGAACCAGGCTCAGGGAGGGGCGGGGCCATCTGCTGTGATTGGTTGGGGTGAGAGAAGGAAGACAGGATAAAGACATGCTGTGGAAGAGAGACAGAGATTAATAACAGATATGATTCGATGCAGAGAGGTCTGTTAACACATAGTGAGTGAGAAAGGTGACTGGAAAGGAAAAACTCGATGCATCATGGGAATCCCCCGGCAGCCTACGTCTATTGCAGCATAACTAAGGGAGGATTCAGGGTCACCTGATCCAGCCCTAACTATATGCTTTAGCAAAAAGGAAAGTTTTAAGCCTAATCTTGAAAGTAGAGATAGTGTCTGTCTCCTGAATCCAAACTGGAAGCTGGTTCCACAGAAGAGGGGCCTGAAAACTGAAGGCTCTGCCTCCCATTCTACTTTTAAATACTCTAGGAACAACAAGTAAGCCTGCAGTGTGAGAGCTAAGTCCTCTAATAGGGTGATATGGTACTACAAGGTCATTAAGATAAGATGGGGCCTGATTATTTAAGACCTTGTATGTGAGGAGCAGGATTTTGAATTCTGGATTTAACAGGAAGTCAATGAAGGGAAGCCAGTACAGGAGAAATCTGCTCTCTCTTTCTAGTCCCTGTCAGGACTCTTGCTGCAGCATTTTGGATTAACTGAAGGCTTTTCAGGGAGTTTTTAGGACTTCCTGATAATAATGAATTACAGTCGTCCAGCCTGGAAGTAATAAATGCATGAACTAGTTTTTCAGCATCACTCTGAGACAGGATATTTCTAACTTTAGAGATGTTGCACAAATGGAAGAAAGCAGTCTTACATATTTGTTTAATATGTGCGTTGAAGGACATGTCCTGGTAGAAAGTCACTGGATGGACTCTCCATTTACATGAACAAATTGGAGTCTATTAGATAGATATGATACAAACCACTGCAGTGCAGTACCTGTAATACCTACAGCGTGCTCTAATCGCTCTAATAGGATATTATGGTCGACAGTATCGAACGCTGCACTGAGGTCTAGCAGGACAAGCACAGAGATGAGTCCACTGTCAGAGGCCATAAGAAGATCATTTGTAACCTTCACTAAAGCTGTTTCTGTGCTGTGATGAGCTCTGAAACCTGACTGAAACTCTTCAAATAAGCCATTCCTCTGCAGATGATCTGTTAGCTGTTTGACAACTACTCTTTCAAGGATTTTTGATATGAAAGGAAGGTTGGAGATTGGCCTATAATTAGCTAAGACTGCTGGGTCTAGAGATGCTTTTTAAGTAAAGGTTTAACTACAGCCAGCTTGAAGGCCTGTGGTACATAGCTGATTATTAGAGATAGGTTGATCATATTTAAGATTGAAGCATTAATTAATGGCAGGACTTCTTTGAGCAGTGTTGTAGGAATGGGGTCTAAAAGACACGTTGATGGTTTGGAGGAAGTAATTATTGAAGTTAACTCAGAAAGATCAATTGGAGAAAAAGAGTCTAAATGAATATCAAAGGTACTAAAAGTAGCTGTAGATAATATTACATCTGTGAGATGATTATTGGTAATTTTTTCTCTAATGATTAAAATTTTATTTGTGAAGAAGTTCATGAAGTCATTACTAGTTAACGTTAAAGGGATGGTTGGCTCAACAGAGCTCTGACTGTTTGTCAGCCTGGCTACAGTGCTGAAGAGAAACCTAAAGAGAAACACAGTAAGGCAGTTACCTTCATCACACTGATGTCTCACCCCAGTGGGTCACATGATCTCATCACAGGTAAACTGGGTTTTCTTCAGAGAACTGTGACGTTCTCCAGAGTCAGAGGGAGAACCCAAGAGAGGTTCTCCTCTCACGGAGGAGGAGTTTCTGACAGGTCCGCACGCCAGCTCGTTCCTCCGTTCCACTTCAGACTTCCTGTCGGGTTAGTGAGCGGGCGCCAGCGGGCCCGTGTGTCACATCTTTGATCCTGGGCAGCGCTGATCCGAACATCTGTTCTCGGTCTGGATTAAAGACACTCTCTGGAAAATTTGGGCGCCTGCGAGGACGAATGAAAGACTTTCTGCAGTGGGATTAACAGCTGATCTGATCTGCCGGGTCATTATCCCACCTTCAAGGAAAGGAAAGGAGAAGAAGGCCCTCTGTGTACAGGGTGGAGGATGATCACGCTGCAGTGGGGGGCGGGGATGATAATGAGGTGGCGGAGAGAGCGCGAGCAGCAGGCAGATCCTCCCTGCAGCCTTCCTCCGAGGCGCCATCGGGGATCTTTGGACTGATTGAGAAACCTGGCACGATGAAGCAAACAGACAAACACGCCGGCCGTGTCACAGCCAGGAGAGGGGAGGGGAGGGGGAGAGAGGAGGGGCTCATAAATCTGAGATGAGTTGGCCTCCTGTGCAGGCTGGTAAGTATGGAGCAGAGCTGATGGAGGGATGGAGGACCAGGACTCCAGGGACGGAGGTTTAGCCAGATGGCCCTGTAGCCCAGCCCGGACAGCAGAGCGGACGGGGCCTCTCGCTGAGGTCACTTCCTGTGGCTTCGTGCGGGACCCGCTGACTGCTGACCTCAGGCCAGCAGAGAGCTCGACCTCTCCGTCCCAGAGAGCAGCGAGCGTGACCCCCGTCAATCTGCCGGACAGCTGACAGCAGCCCTGACTCAGGGATTAGACGGATCCCAGGGCTCGCATGTTTGTGTCGTTGTCCTCCAACAGGAAGCTGCGGTTTGGCACAGCGAGGAGGGCAGACATTAAAGCTCGGAGCGAGTGGCGCATTTTAACCTTAAACCAGGACCACCCCTCAGAAACACGCTTTGATTCTTCACAGATTAACCGACAGGTTTGCCTGGGATCAGGTCCGATACCTTTGACCTCTGCTGCTCAGCTGCGGCTTCATTTACTCCCCAAAACATCCAGCACGTTTCATAGGAGGAAGCTCAGTCACATCCAATCAGAAAGCTAGAGTTTCTCTTGGTCATGACCTCACAGCCATATTATTGGTCACTTGACACCATTAAAACGCTACAAAAGGCTCCAACAGCACAAACATGCTCCAGAGGTCCAGCCCGCAGCTTACAGATGCTGCTGTGACTGTGAGCGTAAATCTGAAGCCTCACTGCAGGTTAAACAGGTGAGTTATAGAGACAGCCCCGCCTCCCCCCCTTCGTTCAGGTGTTATGAAGCAGGAAATGAGACCCTGTCAAGAGACCAAACAGTTTGTGTGTCAGTAAACATGTTTGTGTCAACGTGGGAGTCTGTGGAGACTGACTCCCTGCTGCCTCTGCTGGACGTTAGAGCAACTGCAGGTTTGTTCTCAGCCTCGTGGACGTAACACGAAACTGATTCAGGTTACACACACAGAATTGACAGAAACTGGCCCCGCCCATTTCCCCACCAGCTTCCTGTTTCTGCTCTGACTCACAGAAAACGGTTTTCATGCCGCTGCTCTTTGTGCTCGGTCAGATTCTCGGACTGATCTCTGGTTTTTGTTCGCCTGTAACGTCTCTGCTGTCGTTGAGTCGCACGACTCTGACGGATCCTGAAAATGACCCCCGCGGTCACTCTGTTCGCTCTGGCCTCTCAGCAGGTTGCATTCTGGGATTGTTTGTAACTGCAGCTGTTTCCCAGCATCAGCAGATGTTCACCTCCTCACATTTACACTCATCCAGGTGAAGCAGGGCCGTGAGAGCGCTCAGGACTCAGAGTCAGCACAGGTGTGTCTGTGCACCTGCGCTGACTCTGAGTCCTGAGCCCGAGCGTGGAAACGCGAAGCAGCGCGTCTCCTCCCCCAGAGCACACCCGAGCGAGCGAGCGGATGATGAGAGAGAGCGAGGACGTGACCCAGCCTCAAACTGTCGCTCTGCAGTAATGAAGTGTTGGACACTCCGGGGGCTCAGAGAGAGCTTTGATTAAGTCCTCCGAGCTTCATTAAAAACCATGAAAGCTCATTTTAGAGACAGACCTCCCCTCCCTCCCCCTCCCTCCCCCTCATCACTCTCTGTTTGTGCCTGCACCAGCACGCCAGGCAGCGCTGCTTTAAGGACACGCGCCAGCACTTTCACCACAAACAGCACAGACCCACGGCCCTGCAGCTCAGGCAGGTCCAGATGAGACCGAGCCGGGATCGGAGCGCGTGTGGTTTCACCCTTTCACACTGACGTGAATCAGAGCTGACGCTGATGACCCGGACTTCTGAAGGAGAGCGACCACAGCGACGTCTTCCTCACACGCTGACCTGTTCTTCCTCAGGTGGAAATGAGGTCACCAGACGTTTGTTCAAACACTGTCTGCGTGCCGGCAAAAAACAGCTTCCCCTCATTTCTCTGACTCTGGGGGTGTGGAGGAGGGTGGAGGAGGGGGCTGATCTGCAGTCGTGGTCGGGATCAAAGTCGGAGTTAATTTTCCCGTTTGGGAAATGTGAAAAAGAGAAATCGTTTCATTTCAAATGAAAGAGTCAGAGCGTTAATGCTGACGGACAGCAGCAGTCTGTGACACGTCTGTGAGGTCATCGATGACATCACCGACAGTCACTGGCCTCCATTTTGTGAGCACGAACACTCGGTGACATCCTGTGGAAACCTTTTGAACCTCCAGCAGGTCACAGGTGATGCACCAGGTGATGCATTAACGTCCTTCACCTGGACCTGAACTGAATATTTTTATCGTGTGGATCAAAAGCACGCGACACAGCCCGTGTCGAGTCTCCTGCTGGACGCTGAGCTTCCTGAGGGTCACCTGAGCAGCTTCTCGCTGCTCGCCACGTATTTGTCGTGAACTCAACACTTTGATGTTTGATACTGAACCTGAACCTCTGGCCCAGCAGGTGTGTGGCAGGAGAAGAGTGGCAGTGTCCCGGCGCTCGCTGCCACGCTGCTCTGTGAGGACCAGCCTGCTCCCTCCATCAGTCCGAGGACAGGGAAGCTCAGCAGCGCCCCCTGCTGCTCAGCACCTTTTAAAGCTTCATTAAGTGAATCCGATGCTTCCAGTTACAGCTCGATGTAAATCGAATCATCCAGCATCATCAAACCCACAGAACGCTGTTGTTTCTCTAGTCTGATGATGGCGAACATGACAAATGGAGGAGACGTTTCAGGGCCTGATGATAATCCAGCTGTAATCCAGATTACTGTGCAGGTTCATTCTTCGTGTCATGTTTGTGTTTGGAACGTCACAATTTCTTGAATATTTAATCTCATGTGAAAAAACATTTGATTAAATGTGATGAAAAATAAAATAAAATCTTCAAATGTCACTGCGAGAATTCACTAATGAACAGTGTTGGGGAGTAACAGAACACATGTACTGGCGTTACGTATTTAAAATACAAAGTATGAGTAACTGTATTCTGTTACAGTTACCGTTTAAAAAGGTGGTATTTAGAATACAGTTACTTTGCTGAAATAAAGGGATTACATGGCGGTATTTTCCTGTTTCATATGTTCGGCTATGGCCTCTTTATTTTTGGTAATTCCAAACAAACCCAAAGAAAACACACATTAAGAGGCTCTGATGCCTGTGTCTCAATCTCGCGGCCCATGTCACCTCTACTTGCAGCCGCATAATGACGTGAAGAAATATTTTTAAAAATTATTATTCAAAAATGATTTAATATGAAAGCAATAGCAGAGTGTTACAGGCATCGCTCTAAAGAATGTAGCCTCATGGGCAGTGTAGTCCGTGCTGCAGGGAGAATGGACTGCCATACCCGTTATGTGTCTGTGAGCGAGGGAGGGAGAAAAAGGAAAACTACGAGTTGTCATCGAGCAGAAACGGGAGCTGGAAGCATGTAAATATAATAATAACCACTGCAGCCAAGAAGAGTGCCTGACGACCCCAGTTGTAAGTAAGCTATTAAGACTCGACTGTACACTGTGTTCGTGTTTTCCTCCGAAACAATAAGTTCCGTTGGAGCAGCCTTTCAACGCCTCTCTCTGTCTCTCGCTAGCAAAGTTGACCCAGACAACAAAGTAAAGCTAGTTTTCAGCTACGAGCCCGACACGAACCCGACGTATTAGCCAGAGGTCCCTTTACTACGGTTCGGAGCCGCGGACCTGTTTTATATACGCGCGGAATAGTTTTCTATACGAGATCACTGCAAAAAGTGCAGCCTTACCTAATGTCCACCTACTGTTACTCATTTATATTAAGATTTAAACATCTAGTTGGTATTGATATGGAGAGTAACCTTCAGTAATAGTAATAAATCACACAGCAATAGTACATTCATGTAGTTGTAAAAAGCATGATAATATATGAAGTAATCCAAAGTATTCAGAATACGTTACTCTCATTGAGTAACGTAACGGAATACGTTACAGAATACATTTTGGGCATGTAATCTGTAATCTGTAATGGAATACAGTTTTAAAGTAACCTTCACAACACAACACTGAGGATCTGTACGAATGTTAATGATGGTCATGTGATTAGAAACTAGAAACAAGCCACAAACTGCAACGAACAAAGACAGCACAACAACGCAGCTGAAGCACGACGCATGAAACATGACAGTAACATGTAATTTAACCACTGGGAGCACACGCTGCGACACACAGGAGAGCCGCTCCAGGACGTCACCTCAGTAACATGCTGCTGTTACACCGAAGGACACGGCAATAACACACTAATAACACGTTTATAGTAGAAGATTATAAGCCAGCTTTCATAACAGAATATATATCTGATATATATCTGTGTATACAGTTTATGATCAGAAACAACATGAATGGAGGGGGCGTGGCTTTGTTTGTGGACAAAAATTAAAAATAGTGTATAATTATATAAACTGGTGTGAAAAGACGTGAAGGAAGAGCAACTTCAAACATGGAAACATTTAAGGAGTGGATATAAAAGATTTAATACATCAAAACAAAAAGTCTGTTTATGGGGATTTCAACATCCAAACACGAGACTTTTTTAGGAAATTGTAAATTATTTGATGACAGCTCTGCCCAAAAACATGCAGCGAGTCCTCGGATCACTGAAGGATCACGAACACGTGATCAAACAGCTGATGCAGAGACCCGAACGTGTTTACTGCTGGGAAATCACAGAAACCTCGACACACTTTAATGACACTGATATGCAGAGATGGGCAGTAACGTGTTACAAATAACACGTTACTGTAATCCGATTACTTTTTTCGAGTAACGAAGAAAGTAAGGGATTACTATTGCAAAAAAGGTAATTAGATTACTGTTACTTTCCCGTAAGCACGCTACGCTGCGTTACTGCGTTACTAAAACCGTGATTTTTTTGCGAGAGTGTCTCATGACAGTGACGTAAGCGAGTGCGACGTTCGTGGCAACAGCTGTGTGCAGATCAACAATGGATAATATATCGAGTGCAGGAGAGAGTATGAGCGTGCAGCGTTTAAAGCGTGGAAGTACTCACATTACTTTGAGTTTGATTCCATAAAGAGTGACAAGAACATTAGCGTCCACTGTTCACTGCGTGGGAAGAAAACTTCTTTTTACAGCGAAAAAAACCCTAAACTTCCAAGCAAGCACCGAGTGCGCTGCCACGGGAATGTGAAACTCCCAGATCCTTCCACTGACCAGCACACCTGCACCAGGGCAAACCTCCGCCTGCCCCACTCCTGCTTTACAGGTGAAAATAGAGCAACAGGACCGCTGAGTCTTTGATTTTATTTATTTTCTGCTGTGTTTTACTCGCATTTATTTGAGAGACTGAGTATAAACACAAAAAACTATTTTATTTTATGTGCTGGAATGTGAAGAAAATAGGTTTAAATGTTAAACACATTTCTTCCAGTCAGAGAATGTTGCATATAATTTAATGTTTGCTTCATGCGTAAAGTTAAAAGATTAAAACTAATAAAACAAGTTTTAAAAAGAGACTTTTTCCATTTGATTACATTTTATATGATGGATTATGCAGAAAAAGTAGAATTGGGCTGAAAGGTCTGTCGCTTTATTACCTATTTAGGGGATAAATCATGTTTTAAAAAGTAACTAAGTAACTAATTACTTTTGAAAATAAGTAATCAGTAAAGTAACGGGATTACTTTTTTCCGGAAGTAATCAGTAATTAGTTACTGATTACTTTTTTCAAGTAACTTGACTAACACTGCTGACATGAAACCTTTACAAACATTTAATGTTTGTCTCTACAAACTGGTACAAGTGAAAGTAGCAAATGTTCAGACTTCAACTCATTGATGAACATAAAATATTAGAGTCAGTGTGATTTCAGGTCAACATCTGTATGGCGTTATTTTTGTGCCGCTATTCTGAGCGCTCGTAAAAAAAATTTGCAGGTGCAAGTGTTGCATTTTGAGGAGAAATTTATTTTGAGCGAAGAAAAGCTAAATTTCAGTGAACAACATTCATTCCTGCGTGCAAAAACTGTATTTCAGTGTTTGCTATTATCCACACACACAATAGCAGCCCCTCTCTCAGTTTGTGCATTTGCGCTCGCTCGCAATGTGTTGCTCGCACTCTCAACATTTCTGCCCGTGCGCGCTCAACTCTTTCTCTACACCGTTATATTTGTGCCACAAAACCAGCCAATCACAGACTTGGATGCAAAAAAATCTGATTGGCTGTTTTGGTCTCCAATCAGCTCGAAATGACGAAATGCTCTAATGTTTTCGGAGATGCCTGTTACCCACCAGCTGACCGGGTGGTCACTCGGGTTAAACATAATATAAAAGGCTGAACTGACAAAACCACCACCAGGTATTACAGGAAAAACCATAAAGCCTTTGAACTAAAACAAACGCTGTTGTGACAGTGACGTACACTGTTGTTGGTATATATGTATGATTTGTATCACCTTCATGTTTCCAAACCGACATCATGACCAGCAGCTTTACAGCTGTGGCTCCAGCAAACATCAGCTGATACTAGAAAGTAATATTAAATAAATTCTAACAACAGCTGATCAAGCTTAAACGTGCTGCTGTTGTTTAGCGCGACATCCGCTGGTTTCCTCTTTCTGGTGCAAAGTGGGCGATAAACAAACAAGAGAGACGATCAGCTGATCATTGATCAGTTTCATGATTGAAGTAGGAACAGGAGAGGGAGGGGAGAGAATGAGAGGAGAAGAAGCAGCTGCAGCGTAACAACAGAATAACTCCAGCTTTGTGTCTTTTTCATTCTAGTTGAAGTCCGGGACGAATCGCTTCCTTTTCCCCTCAGTATGGATGTATTGTAATTGGTCCAGCCCAGAGTTGATCATGACCAACTGGCTAATCCACCACCTTTCATTGTTTAATCCTTTACAAAAACAAACAAACATAAAAATGAAAAATCACCATCAGCCCACCGTGCAAATGCCCGGTTTGCCCAGTGGCCAGTCCAGCTGTGCGGTCAGCTGGTGGGTAACAGGCATCTCCGAAAACATTAGAGCAGTTATGCAAATATGTGATGTCTCGATGAATCGAGCAGATATTTGACATTTACACAGAAACATTCTCGCATGAAAATATCTTCAAAGTTTATTTTGTGACCCAGAAAGAGTAATATTTCAAACTCCGCCACTCTGCGTTCCTCCGCCACTGCCTCGTTTGAGTTTTGGACAAAATGCATTCTGGGATATTGCATTTCGTCATTTCGAGCTGATTGGAGACCAAAACAGCCAATCAGATTTTTTTGCATCCAAGTCTGTGATTGGCTGGTTTTGTGGCACAAATATAACGGTGTAGAGAAAGAGTTGAGCGCGCACGGGCAGAAATGTTGAGAGCGCGAGCAACACATTGCGAGCGAGCGCAAATGCAAAACCTGAGCGAGAGGGGCTGCTGTTGTGTGTGTGTGTGTGGATAATAGCAAACACTGACATACAGTTTTTGCACGCAGCAAAGAAGTTTGTTCACTCAAATTTAGCTTTTCTTCGCTCAAAATAAATTTCTCCTCAAAATGCAACACTTGCACCTGCAAATTTTTTTTTACATGCGCTCAAATTTTTTTTTTTACGTGCGCTCAGAATAGCGGCACAAAAATAACGCCATACATCTGCGGCTCTGATGGAATCAAACTGTCACTGATAACATAAATCAAAGAGTGCAGGCTGATGATGGATGTGTGAGACTGATGGAGGTCATTGCTGCTCTTTGCTTCAGCTGTTTCATCAGCCCTGCTCTGCCCTCTGCTGGACGCTCAGCAACAGTGCAGCTCAGCTGATAAACACGTCTCTATGAATTATGTTCAGTTAATATATCTGAAGGTTATATGTCATTTTAAATAAAAACAACAAAATGTGGATCCACACTGACAGTCTGGATTTTTATATAATCCCTCATATACAATAAATCAGTTAATATTTAAAGTATTTATAATTTAATATTTGTTTTTGTTTTTTTCCTTTTCTGAAAGTAAAATAATTTTTAATCCATTTGGACCTTTTGCTTCCTGTCAGCGTGTCATTTTCGAACTAATCATCTGAATCAGGGTAATAATAATAACACATTTAGATTATGAATAACCTGCAGATGGATCAGTGATGGCATTAAACTGTGTGACTTCTTGTTTTGTCCATGAAGTTAATCAGATATTTCTCTCATATATCAATGATGGAAACAATCATTAGTTACATCAGGAGGAAAAGCTGTGACTGATGCATCGCTAACGAGAGGAACGTTTTAAATGGATCATGTTGTGCGATCATCCATTTCATAATTTTCCACACAGAGATCTGCGTTTTTGAGCTCTTATTAGATGTTTGTACAGCGTGTGACCTCTGAACTTTATGTTGAATGCTGTGAAATGTTCAGCCACAGAGTTCATGTGAAACGTGGACAGCTTCAGGCTGGAGGACGTCATGTTTCCTGCTGGACAAACGTTTGTCTGACTGAACTTTCAGCCCCTGCAGTCACTGCAGTGGTCTCAGTCACATAAATGCATGACTTCTTTTGTTAATGCAGTCACTTTCTGTCAGTTTGAT
Source organism: Pelmatolapia mariae (assembly GCF_036321145.2). Classification (NCBI taxonomy): domain Eukaryota; kingdom Metazoa; phylum Chordata; class Actinopteri; order Cichliformes; family Cichlidae; genus Pelmatolapia; species Pelmatolapia mariae. Next base: position 340,039 of record NC_086241.1, read on the forward strand.
CACAGCACCGCTCTGTGGCTCGTGCTTCTCCTTCTAATTCATCTTCCTCCAACATCTTCAAAGGCAGGACGACAGCCAGAAGGAACTCTGCAGTGGGGAGCAGAGAGAGGAAAGACGTCCTCTCAATAAGCACATATCATATCGTATATTTGGTGTTTGTCAGACATGGAAGCACCCCTCCCAGAGAGGTTTGGGCCTCCAATTAAAAGAACATTTTAATTCAAACTGTTTTTACTCAGATTTTTGGTTTAATTTACTCAAGCATAAAAACAGGAAAATGCAGAAGCGAGGTACCACAGACTCACTGGCCTAACCACAGGCGGGCCAGTCGTGCTTCATCTCCCGGAGGCCTGCTCCGAGCAGGAAGAACCCTGTGTGCTGCTGACGACTGGAAACCTTTCCATATGATTAGTGACAAACATCAACAACAAACTTACAAATAACAACAACAAAGAAGAAGAAGAAAAGACAAACCCTGTAGCTCAACACTAACCTGATATGGAGTTTCATCCTCCTGACTCCTCCATGATCGTCCGCCTGCAGGTGCACATGGCATCAGCAGAGACACCATCACACAGCATTAACACTGCATAAGCTCAGACCAAGCTCCTGCAACAGTTGTATCGAATGGGCCGGACACCCCATACTCCCACAGCACCTCCCACAGGACCCCCCAAGGGACACGGTCGAATGCCTTCTCCAAGTCCACAAAACACATGTAGACTGGTTGGGGAAACTCCTGTGCACCCTCAAGTATCCTCGAGAGGATAAAGAGCTGGTCCAGTGTTCCACGACCAGGATGAAAACTGCATCGTTCCTCCTGTATCCGAGGTTCGACTAACGGTCAGACTCTCCTCTCCAGCACCCTGGCACAGACTTTCCCAGGGAGGCTGAGGAGTGTGATTCCCCTGTAGTTGGAGCACATCCTCCGGTCCTTCTTCTTAAAAATGGAAACCACCAAGCCAGAGGTACCTCCCCTTATCTCCACGCAACATTGCAGAGGTGCGTCAACCAAGACAGCCCTACAACATCCAGAGCCTTCAGGACCTCAGGGAGAACCTCATCCACACCAGGGGCTCTGCCACCCAGGAGCTGTTTAACTGTTTTGTTTTGATGTATTTTTAAATTCCCTGTAAAGCACTTTGTAATAGATTCCTGTCATAGAAAGTACTATAAAATTTTTTTACTTATGTACTCATCCCTGTGATGGACGAGTCGTCCCGCTCGTCCGCAGACTCACCAACGACACGCTCCAAACAAGCTAAACGTCACAAATCTCAAAACTCGCTCCGTCTCTCGCTCCCCAAACTTTTACCTTTCCTAAACAACCAAATCCCATATTTTGCTAATGACTTGGTTTACATGGTACATTTTTCCATCATGATTTCGTGGGGTTTTTGCAAGCAGAGAGCTCTTGCTAGCGCTGTCCTCAGAAAACGCTGTGTTTACAGTTTCTTCCTGGACTAAACGTGACAACAGTATTAAATAAAAACACCCCCTATATGTTTTTTTTAATCAAAAACTGGTCTGCAGTTTGAAATAGAGACTTGAGGTGGCTGCATCATGTTGCTATGTCATCTTAAAACTGTCGTGTGATTTGGACGCACAACCCTCGGTCGACCCCTGAGGGTTAAAGCAGATAACTCTGGAGCCGGAGCAGAAATGGCGTCAACATGGAAAAACTGTTTGCTGCTTTATAATAACATGAATCAATAGTCTTTTAGTTTAACGTTTGGGACACATTTCCTTTAGGCTCGTTCTGATTTGAATGAAAGATGCTCTAAATGTTGTTACGAGTGAATGAAGCTTGTAAAGGGTTACTGCATCAGGAAGTGGGAGGAGCCTAACCCACAGCTGAAACTGAAAGAGAGGAGGCGTCTGCTTATAGCTGTCCTTTACACCTCTGAGAGATCAGCTCATACAAAGGTAATGTTGCATTTTTCAGACTTTTCTTGTATGTGCATGTGTGACAGTATAGAAATTGTGATATGTGCTAATATTAGCTCTCCTTGTTGCAGACATGGCTGCTGCGTCGGTGTCTGAGGACAGCCTTCTTTGTCCCGTCTGTCTGAGTGTGTTCACTAAACCTGTGACGATTCCCTGTGGACACAACTTCTGTTTGGACTGTATCACAGCCTGCTGGAGCTCTCTGTCTGTACTCCGATGTCCGCTGTGCAAAGAGACGTTTTACACCAGGCCATTGCTTCGGGTTAACCCTGTCATTGCTGAAATGGCAGAAAAGGTTAAAAAAACTGTTCAAGAAATGTTTTGGGTTCAGCTGAAAGAGCAGGAAATGAAGACGTGCTCTGCAGCATCTGTGCAGGGTCAAAGGTCAGAGCCCTGAAGTCCTGTTTAATGTGTCCTACTGTCAAACACATCTGGAGCCTCATCAGAGGATTTCAGCTTTGAAGAAACACAAGCTGATTGATCCAGTTCGGGACCTGGAGAGCAGAGTGTGTCAGCATCACGGTGAGCCTTTGGAGCTGATCTGCAGACTGGATCAAATGTTCCTGTGTCGGTCCTGTAGATGTGGTGACCATAAAACACATGAAACAGTGAGTCTGGAGGACGAGGCTGAAATGAGGAAAACCCAGCTGGGATTAGAAAATAACAGCATGGATCAGATGATCCAGGAGCAGAAAATCCAGAAGGTTCAACAGTCAGTGAAGACCAGCAGAAGAAAAGCTGAGGAGGCGTTATCGTGCAGCAGGAAGGTGATGACCGCTTTGGTGCAGCACATGAAGACAGAGTTCACCAGACTGTCTGAGGCGAGACGGAGGCAGAGAGCTTTATTAATGAGCTGCAGGGAGAGATTACACACATGAAGAAGAAGAAGCTGCAGCTTCATGAAGCTTCGCTCATCAGAGACCCCTTCAGCTTCCTGGAGAACGTCCTCCCTCTTACCTACAATAAACCCCAGCTGAAGGACTGGTCTGCTGTGACTGTAACCAGTGACCACTTTATGATTCAGGAGACCCTGGCCGAGCTGGAGACAGCAGTCAGAGAAGAAGTCAGCATGCTGCGTGAGATCAACTTCAGAGATGGGAAACAACAACACAGGTATGATCTGATATTCACATCGTTTTTGTTTTCAGTGACTGCTGATGTGTTCGGCTAGTGAAGGTTTGCCACAACACAAAAACATTTCACGTACAAATCTGGCAGACGAGGTAAAAATGCTTTAGGAGAAGCAAACCAGTCCATCAGCATGAAGGGCTTTAAAAGTCTGAGCTTTAAAAATGGATACTGGAATATTTTCCTGAGTATTAGTGGTGATACTGCCAGAGAGCATCCCAGCTGTCATTGTTCAGATGTTGGAGCTTCCTTTGACTTTAATGTTATTAAGTAAGAGGTAGTCCAAACAGGATGGCTCAGATGGAGCTCTGTAAAATCCTGAAGAAACATGAACTAAGGTAACATATTTCTGATCTGTCTGAAATGATTCATGTTTATATGTTGGATTCAGTGTGAGGTCATCTTCACTCTTCATATTTCCCTCCAGAGATCTGAACAACAAGAGGACGACCTGAGATCACTCACAGACAAGCACCACGAAATACACTGTAAAAAAGATTCAGTAGAAAAACAGAACATGTCCTGGTCATTTTCTATTTATCTATCTATCTATCTATCTATCTATCTAAAACGGAAAATTCTTTTTATTCACAGTATAGTTTCTGTATCATTAACAGATATTTTCCATAATAGAAAAATGTAAAGTTCTGTTTATATTACTATTTACAGGCACTTCTTTTAACTTTAACACACTAAATGTATTTATTTATATCCTTAACCACACATTTCTATGCAGTTACAATCTATAATTATCTGAGCTTAGTCCACAACAACATCGACACATTTAATGTGAAATATTCTTTTACTCTCTTCACCTTAAAAACTATCCTAAAATATGATGACAGCATATTCATTTAGACTCTTTTTCTCCAATTGATCTTTCTGAGTTAACTTCAATAATTACTTCCTCCAAACCATCAACGTGTCTTTTAGACCCCATTCCTACAAAACTGCTCAAAGAAGTCCTGCCATTAATTAATGCTTCAATCTTAAATATGATCAACCTATCTCTAATAATCAGCTATGTACCACAGGCCTTCAAGCTGGCTGTAGTTAAACCTTTACTTAAAAAGCATCTCTAGACCCAGCAGTCTTAGCTAATTATAGGCCCTGTGTGGTGGCTGTGTTCACATCAAGGTCCAGCCCTGTAACTTGTAATTTTAACTGCTGAAGCAAATTAACCCTTTAAGACCTACCATAGAACCAAGTCTGCCAGAGCTTACTTTATATATTTACATGCTGTGGAGCCATTTTTGGGAGCATTTCAAGTTGCTATGCATCAATACAACCGTTATAGCCCAAATTTTAATAATATGTATGCATTAAGTCCATAGTAATTACATAAATTGCAAAAAGGTGCAATAAACTACAAAAAAATTGAAAATCGTTTTTGGTTTTTTAACATATATTTCTACTTCGACGCAGACCCACCACACTGACACCGGTGAACATCCAGGGAGTGGACATTGAGATAGTGGACTCTTATAGGTACCTGGGTGTTCACCTGAATAATAAACTGGACTGGAGCCACAACACTGATGCTCTTTACAGGAAGGGTCAGAGCAGACTCTACCTGCTGAGGCGGCTGAGGTCATTTGGAGTACAGGGAGCGCTTTTAAAGACCTTCTATGACTCTGTGGTGGCATCTGTCATTTTTTACAGTGTTGTATGCTGGAGCAGCGGTTTATCGGCAGCTGAGAGGAAGAGGTTGGATAAACTCATCAGGAAGGCCAGCTCTGTTCTGGGATGCACCCTGGACCCAGTGCAGGTGGTGGGAGACAGAAGGACTCTGGCCAAAATAACATCTCTGATGGACAGAGTCTCCCACCCCATGCATGTAAATGTTGCTGAACTGCAGAGCTGCTTCAGTGACAGACTGCTGCATCCTAGATGCATGAAGGAGCGTTTCCGCAGGTCCTTCCTCCCTGCAGCTGTCAGACTGTACAATCAGAACTGCTCCCAACAATCATAGATGTTTACATCAGCACTGTAACTGCAATAAGTTAACCAACCGATTCGCACGACAACCTGGTTTGCCTCTTATCTGTAGTTATTTTTATTTAATTTAATAACTGTACAGTACTCTCTGTATATAGTAATTTTGTCCTTAATGTAAATATGTAAGAAAAATTGTGTATGTTTCTGTTCTGTGTCCGGTGTACTGTTTGTTTGTATATGTGTCTTTTTGGCTGCTGTTACAACCAAATTTCCCCTTGTGGGACTGTTGGGTCTGTTCCCACAAACCCCGCTAGTTCTAGAGACTTATTCATCATGAAAAAAAAACAAGGCAACAGCGTTCGATCGATTACTTGCGCAAGGGAGGCCACATCTGTGTCCAGCACGACAATGACCCCAAATCCGGCCTCCTCTCGCTGCCTTTTATTGAGAGACAGTTCACACAAAACACAGCAAAGCAACGCCCACATGGTTCTAAGGCATTATATGTATATGTGTGAACTTCTGTATGTAGGTAAGAATGTGTGTGTGTGTGTGTGTGTGTGTTACCTCCTGCTGACCAAAGGGTCGTAAACGCAGGAAGTTTACATCAAAAGAAGCAGATCTTCCAGATAGGATGTATCTGCAATAAAACCTCCCCCAGCACAAAGTGGTTAGAGGTGGTTAGGATCAAAGGAATGGCTTTGATCCTACTGCTTGAACTAAGACTGTACAAATTTAAGAAACACAATGGCAACATTCAACAATTAGACCTAACAGGGACAATTAAAGGATTATTCTATTCTATTCTATTCTATTCTATTCTATTATTCTACTTAGAGAAATTTAAGAGGTTTATCCTCAAAACTTTAAATACAAAAAAGTTGCAAAAAATAGTTCCCAACAACAGGAAATGTATTTTGAGTGTCTTCATAGTTTTATTTTTGAGATACACCAATTTTTATATACTGCAGAAAAAACGAAAAACAATCCTATAATGCAAATTTTCAAAGAAAACAGCATGTGCATCAAAATAAACTATTTCCAGCAGTGCAATTTGAGTTCTAAGCATCCCAGAAACTATTTAGAAAAGCATGAAGTCAAACATGACTTTTAAAAACACCATTACAGGCTTTTAAGGCCTACAAGTAAAAAACTACATTTTCTGTGTGCATGAGGGTGGGAATGCATGTTTGTGTCTGTGTGTGCCTGTTTGTCTGTGGCTATATGTCAGGTCAGGTCTTAGACTCCACCTCCCTGGGAACACCCAGTCCCACCAAAGTGTGGAGGCCTATCTCCCCTCACCACACTCCCTGCCGGTAACTGATGCACTCAGGGGTCGGTGCATTGGTGGTTCTTGGTGTCCGGGGCTGGGCGCTCAGGTATACACCAGCTCACTCCCGGTGGCTACTTGGCGGGGCCTGGTGCCTGTCGCTCGGTCAGGCCTCTTCCGGGGCAAAGGGGGCCCTCGAACCTCCGGCCTCGGGGCCTGCAGCTCGGTTCACTCTGGCACAGCTGGCTGCCGGCAGAGCCGGCGGGCGCGCCAGTGCAGCCCCCTCTGGCTTCTGCTCCGTGGCTACTGGGTGACCCCTCGTCTGGGGATCTCCTCAGCCCTTCCCAGGAGGGTGGCACGGATGCCCCTCCGGTGGTACTCCTTGGGCTCTCGCACTCTGGGGTCCCTGGATGTCTGGAGCCTGGATCTCCTCCATGCATGCTTCATGCCCTGGGGGACGGGGCTATGGCCCTCCACACCCTCTAGCAGACCGTTACATGGGGAAACCTTCTGTATACAAGCGCGCTGATCCACACGGGTGTGCACATGGGTGTTCACTGTTCGTAGACATAAACTACACCTTTCTTAGCTGCTACTTCAAAGCACATTGTGCGCTGTCTCTGCTGCGTGCTGCACAACAACATTCAATATTTAGTATTTACTGCTGTTCACACTTAGCTAGATTAATGTGATGGTGTTGTGTTTAGTATGTTGCTTTGTTTTTTTTTTTGCTTGTTTTCTATTCTTTTTCTCTCAACAGGTGATCCAGGAGATTTTTTTTTCTCTTTGTCTTTGTAAGTGCCCTTTCTCACTGTCCCTCTTCCCTTCTGTTTTTCTTTTCCTTCCTCTCTTTCTTTCTTCCTTTCCTATCCCCCAATCATGTCTGTCTCATCTGTAACTACTGAAAATAAAATAAATAATAACAACAAAAGTTGATCAAATGGACCAATACGGCAATGCCATGATGATCCATTTGGCAAAAATAAATCCATTTGGTATCCTTGTTGGTCTTCAGACAACAATTCTGACGGCTAAAGAACCAAATGTGACAAAAAAAAAAAAAAAACAACACCTACATTTTCCGCGAAAATGACGTCACTTCCGGTTTCGGGCAGATAATGGCGGACATGCCATAGTTCCCGCTAATGTCTATTCCAACGTAGGAAGTGTTAGGAACAGCTAATCGGATCGGCAAAGCCTGTTTCTGGAATATTATGTTTTTGTTGCTGCAAGTGGTTTTTATGCTGTTTTTGCAAAGCTATAAGTGGAAGGAAACGTGACCGAGGACAAGCTGATGACATAAGATGTAAGTACAACTCCTCCGGTTTCATATGCAAAACAAATTATTGCGCTAGCTTACGTGCTTCCCGTGTTCAGAACACCGGTTCTACAGGGATTTAAAAATAGTTACGCAAAACGGAGCGTGCCCGCTCCCACCGGATTTAAAGGGTTAAGTCTTTTTAAACCTCAGATAATTTTCCTGTATTTTCTTCTGAAAACATTTGAACACGACAGACAGCACAGGGTAAGAAAACTCACACAATATTGATAGGCAGAGACACAAACCTCGTTTTAGCTACTGGCCTGTCTAGGAGCAGGAAATACTAACAGGCTGGGAAACAAGGTACTCGGCTGATAAATCAACTTAGTTGGGAAAAGCAGTCTTATTATCAGAGGGCCCACGACCAGGAAAAATGGTTTGGATGTTGTCCAGCTCACAGGTTTATTGTCCAGCATCAAATCACAGAAAAGAGAGCCGGGTCTAGGCCCGAGCTCTGAAAGAGCTGATACTTCGGGGACTAACACTTCAATACTTTGGGAGAGGATCAAACATAAGACGAGAACCAAGAACTATAACCAAACTCAGAGGCACAAAAGAAGACTGTGCACAGAGACTAAGACGGCTATCCTGTAATATCCGAGAAACAACCAGCAAGTCCAGCCCAAACTCAAAACACTGGGTCAACAACCCAGGACCAGGACACTATCAGGTACCGAGTGGTATTTAAATGTATGTACAGGTAGGTATGTGTGTATGCATATATATTTTACAATATTAGTGTATAAATTAGAGATGGACCGATCCGATACTGACGTAAATTACTGGATCGGATATCGGAGAAAAATAAAAAATATAATCCGATCCATTAAATATCAAAAAAGCACCTCACAAAACTTGCGACACGGCGTAACTCGGCTCATAACCGTAGCTGTCGGAGCAGTGTGCTCACGTGATAGAGCGGCTGTGCGTATTTGTAGCCTCGCTAGCAAACCAGCATTTCATCTCCGAGGAAGTGATCCCAGAGAGAAGTAAAGCAAGTGTGTAAGTTCATCTCTGAATGTTTGTAAAGCGTTCCTACGTTAAGCTTAACAACCGATATATGGAGCCACTGCCTCCTCTCTCTCACTCCTGCTGCTACTTCAATCGTGAAACTGCTTAATGATCAGCTGATCGGCTTTTCTGTCGCGAGTCCGTCTCTCTTCTTTGTTTTTGGCCCACTTTGCACCAGAAAGAGGAAACCAGCGGCTGAACAACAGCAGCACGTTTAACCTTGATAAGCTGTTGTTAGAATTTATTTAATATTACTTTCTAGACCAGAATCCTTTTCTACGTAGCTGACGGCTGGTAACTGTGCAGGGGCGGATCTAGCAAAGTTTAGCCAGGGGGGCCGATAGGGCATTAACAGGGAAAAGGGTGCACAAAGACATACTTTTCTTTCTTGTTCTCATTTAAAATGTCTAGCTTTTATTAAATAATTATCTGAATCTTACACCCAAAGTTTTAATCTGATGTAAAATGTATAGAAGTCCATTACTGTATATAGTAACTGTTAAGTCTAACATACCCTAGTAAGCTATAGTACTTTTTCCTTTGGGAAAGTACCATCTGTGCAGTTTGCAATTCTGTAGAAGAAAGATGTTGAATCTATTTAATTATTCTTGAAAAATAATTTATTTCTGTGCATTTTTTTTCACACTGCATCAAATTAAAGTTGATTACGTCGATTAAGCATCATGAGGTGGAGGGTGGGGGTGGTTCCCTATTTTTTTTTTTTTTGCTGGGAGTTTGCAACCCTATTAGTCAGGTTGCTTAATATTTCTGCTAAGTACTCTTTAAAATACCAGAATAGGAAGGATGGTGCAGGTTTAACCCTTGGATGCACAACCTACCAATACCTACACTCTTCCACGAGTGGGGTCAAAAATGACCCCAAATAGAAACAATGCATTTTGCTATAAACTCGGTTGTTATTCTTCAAAATCTTTAAAATGAAGAGTTGTAATATTTTCATATTTGAGGTATTCCTCATAAAACATGTTTGCCCTTTGCATTTTTATTTATTTTTTCATTAATTTTAAGAAATTGGAGTTTTTGTATCACTTGCATCACTTTTGTATGCTTGCTCTGCATATACTGCAGAAGCTGGGTCTTCCCTCTGAAAGACACAAGTTGTTCATCCACTGTAACACAATCACTGAGGAATTTCTGCCTGCAGTTGACCAGGAACAGGCCCCATATGTAGCAGAAAGCTGCCATGTGGTTTGTTTTCAGTCGGTAGGCTCTGGTCCTCGTGTCATCAAAGTGCAAGAAACGGCGAATATCTTTAAATCTTTGAATTGACATAGTGGCCTGGTACAATGGCTTTTGCAGAGGACTCCCAAAAAACACCGACTGGTACATCCCAGTTCTTCTCACTTCCTGCAAGAATGGTCAATCAAATGAAGGCTAGGAGCTTATGTTTGATTACATTTTTCCACTCTTTTCCCCTGTCTATGGCAACTCTTCATGCCTCCATATTTGTGCATGTCAGCACCTCTTCTATTATATTATCAGACATGAACATCTTCCATGCATCTATTGGGGAGACAGTACTAAACCCAGGTGCAAGCCCTGGCCGACTAATTCAGAATATTGTGGCTAGAGCAGTAAGAGGGGCTCATTCTGTTAGACTCAATATCCATTTACTCTTCAGAGGACTCATCAGAGGACTCCTCTGTATCTGACTGGCCTTGTTCAGTGGGGGGACAATAGTCTGGGTCCTCTATATCTGAGATGTCAGATTCTGAGTCAATGCCTCCGATGGGCTCTTCATCCCATCCGTCCTGGATCATTTGTAGGGCAAGGTCCACAGGGATCCTAGCTGTCCTCATTGCAGCCATGTTACTTTAAATATTATAAAAAAAAACATCAGTAAGGACAATGTTTGAAATGCACAGGAAACTATAAACAGGGCCGCACATAAATGGTCCGCAGGTGCGCATTCGCTGTCAAAATAAAAGACGTGTACCAGATAAGAAGTTGGAACGCTCGTTTGCGTACATAAGATAATCTGGAGGAGGACAGATATTTGTTCAGAACTCTTAAAGATGTCGAAGAAGCAAGCTCCGTAAGCAATTACTTTGGTGTTCCTCCACCACAAAAGAAGCGCATAATCTCTGAATTTCCGGGATTACTTTTATTTTGACAGCGAATGCACACCTGCGGACCACTTATGTGCAGCCCTGACTATAAATCATGTATGTTACTGTGTAAAAATTAATTCTTGATCCATCAGAAGTGTAAGTGGGTCAGTCAGAGTTGCTAAGAGTGAAAGTTTCATAGAAGATTCCACAGGAACTGCTTGGGGTCATTTTTGACCCCACTTGTGGAAGAGTGGGGTAGTGATACAAAAACTGCATTTTTTTTAAATTAATGAAAAAATAAATAAAAATGCAAATGGCCTCATGTTACAAACATGTTTTATGAGGAATACCTGGAATATGAATATATTACAACTTTGCATTTTAAAGATTTTGAAGAAAAACAACCTGTGGGGTCATTTTTGTGTGCATCTAAGGGTTAAGTTTATTAGATTGATCAGTGTTGCTGAACTATGAAATATTTTGGGTGCAGTGTATTTTTTACATACAGGTATAACAGATTAGCTTTAGTGTTGTTTATTTAAACTTGAGTATGAACTTATACAAAATGCCGCAAGATATTAAAAAAACAGTTTTATTGATTAAAAAACACTATCGGATTCATATCGGCAGATATCCAAATTTATGATATCGGTATCGGACATAAAAAAAGTGGTATTATGCCATCTCTAGTATAAATGGGAGTCTTTATTAAAATAAAGATTGTGTGTGTGTATTTTACTGTGCAAAAGTTTTAGGTGAGAGAAACTGCTGTAAACAAAGAATGCTTTCAAAAATAAAAGTGTTAATCATTTATTTTGATCAGTCAGTGAATGAACAAAAGAGAAATCTAAATCACATCAGTGTTTGGTGAGACCCTTTGCCTTCTTCTAGGCACACTTGCACACCGTTTCTCAGCTGGTAGGTTGATCCAAACACCTCAGAGATATAAGCACAGACCTCCTGTGGATGTGGGCTTCCTCTCATCCTTCTCTCTGATCCCAGACACACTGGATGATGTTGAGGTCAGGGCTCTGTGGGGGCCGTACCATCACTTCCTGTACTTCTTGTTCTTCTGCACGCTGGAGATAGTTCTTCATGACGTTGGCTGTGTTTGGGCTCGTTGTCCTGCTGCAGAATACATTTGGATGTCAGGGGCTGGGTCCAGCATTTTGAGTTCATTTTGTATTTTTGATTTCTTATATCATATTGAAAATATGTGTTGTGTTGGTATTATCAGTTAGGATTTAGTTGAGTGTTATTCTAGTTAAGGTTGTCATCTATATCCCCTTGTGTAAGGGAGAGAGCGAGAAAACAAAACAAACATGTTGCCTTACAGAGAGTCGACCAGCGAGGCACGGGGACCACGACAGTTTTTTGTTCATTGTGTTTAGTTTTACTCTTCCCCTGTGATGTCGTTATGTTCATTAGTGTCAGCTGTTTCCCCAGGTCTTTCCACTTCCCCTGATCAGCTCCTGTGTGTATTTAGTCTCTGTTTCATTCAGTGTTTGTCAGGTCGTCTGTGTATTTTCCCTCCACGTCATGTCATAGTCATCAAAGTTATCTCAGTTATCATAGCTGATTCAGCGTTTTTCATAGTTACCTCAGTCTTGTCACAGTCTTCATTGTTTTCATTGTTTTCTCCGAAAACATTAGAGCACTTATGCAAATATGTGATGTCTCGATAAATCGAGCAGATATTTGACATTTACACAGAAACATTCTCGCATGAAAATATCTTCAAAGTTTATTTTGTGACCCAGAAAGAGTAATATTTCAAACTCCGCCACTCTGTGTTCCTCCGCCACTGCCTCGTTTGAGTTTTGGATGAAATGCATTCTGGGATATTGCATTTTGTCATTTCGAGCTGATTGGAGACCAAAACGGCCAATCAGATTTTTTTGTGATTGGCTGGTTTTGTGGCACAAATATAACGGTGTAGAGAAAGAGTTGAGCGCGCACGGGCAGAAATGTTGAGAGCGCGAGCAACACATTGCGAGCGAGCGCAAATGCAAAACCTGAGCGAGAGGGGCTGCTGTTGTGTGTGTGTGTGGATAATAGCAAACACTGACATACAGTTTTTGCACGCAGCAAAGAAGTTTGTTCACTCAAATTTAGCTTTTCTTTGCTCAAAATAAATTTCTTCTCAAAATGCAACACTTGCACCTGCAATTTTCTTTTACGTGCGCTCAGAATAGTGGCACAAAAATAACGCCATAGACCACCACTGCAGTGAGCAGTCTGTCTCACTGATGGTGGATTCTGCTCTGTACAAACTCGGGGCTCTGTTGGTACTCGACTGCTAGCGCTAACAGCTCCCACAGTTTCTGTGCTCGCTGCAACATGCTTTGCATTTAGATGGTACCGTAAGGTGGAAGTGCTTCGGTGGTATGCAAACTCCTTTTTGCACAATTTGTAAAACCACGCTTTTATCAAGGCGTCCGTCGAGTAGTCTTTTGAAATGAAAATTGCCTCCGATCACTCCTAGCGACGCTTTCTTCTGATTCTTTGTAGCGCTGATGTGTGCGTCAGTGTAATCGGTACACCAGGAAATCGTGGATTGACAAAAGTTCTCCTTTGCTTGAAATGCAAAGTGTGATTAAATGCGTACATTTTTTTAAGACATTATTTTTTTCAAGTTAATTAATCACAACTACCACGTTAAATTCCCACCCCTAGTAGGATCATCTATTTCTACTTTCAAACATATAAACTTTTTTACATGTGAATGCTCAAGAAATTTCAATTCTGAGGAGTAACTCACATTTACTTTCCCAAATGTTATGCAGTGTTTCCATGCAGCCAATTATATAATGCACTTCCTTACATAAGCTCAGTACATTTCTGGCTGATATCCATAAATGTTCATGGGTTTTTCTCACAGGCCAACCTGTTTCAGTTTCTATTTTCAAAAATGTAACCTGGGTTATATACTGTAAGAACAGTGCTGTGAAAACATGTTTGCCCCTTTCCCGAGGTGACAGGTGAGACCTGAGTCTGGGAACCGCCCCTGGAGGGCGGAGTTGGTCTTTGCCCCTTCATAAGCTCAGGTGTGGGCAATTAGCTATCCTCTAGCGAACCTGAAGCTGTGAGTGCTTGGTCCAAGCTGGGCAAGTTGGTGTTTTTAATTCCTTTCTATGAAAGCTTGACGCGGGTCCCACTAAACTTCTGTTAGAACGGTAGGTTATACAAAAATGTACCACTTGAGTTCTGGCTGTTGGCAGAGATTTACAGTTATTTGCACCCTTGTAGGTGGGAAACATTGCGTTCCTGTGAGAGTAGTGGACTTCACCGTCACTGACCCACATTTATTAGGGTGTGACGCAAACTTGTGGACAGGTAACGAAACCAATACAGTTGAGGGATACTCCTGCTGTGTTTTACTGTCCAGCGTAAGTCATCTCCTGCCTTTTATTTACAGAGTACCGAGCTGCTGCTTTGCCAAGTGGATTTCTGGCTGCGGGCAAAGGACCCGACACATTAGTGTGTTTTAAGTTGTTTTAAACTGGTGTAATTCGACAGACTGTGACTGCCGCGGCTGTCGATTTTGTTTGTTTCTTGTTTTATTTTTCTGTATCAGTAGGCACAGCAGATATTGATGGTTTTCAGTGTTTTATCTTTTTTCTATATGTGTATATATATCGCTGCAGACGGTGAATGCGCTGCGTGTAAAACAAATCCTTTTTATTGTCTTGCCGTGTTTTGCATGCACCGTGGTGGGCCCGAGTGAAGACGGCACTGAAGGTTTGCTCTCTTTTTCTAGTGTCTTGCCCATTTGGGCTTATGTGTGATTTGCCGTCCCCTTTTAACGTGTGTGATATGTCGATTTGTTCTTAAACGGTTCCCCGCAGCGTTTGTCCTGTCTCACGGGCAATCATACAGTTTTATCATTTTAATAAAGGAAAGTTTTTAATTGTTTTTGGGTGCTGCTGTTACACTACTTTTATTTTGTATTTAAAAATTAAACCATTTTTAACTAACTGTGCGCCTACGGCTCTGTCCTATTTTAAATAGGTACCTACCACGGGTCACACTGATATCGTATATTTTTGCCCACTTAAATGTTTCGGATCATCAAAAAATTTTGAATATTAGTCAGAAATAACCTGACTGAACACAAAATGCAGTTTTTAAATCATGATTAATTTTATTAAAGGAAAAAGTTATCCAAACATACTTGTTCTGTTTGAAGAAGTCCAGAACTGGTCAACGAACTCCACCCCAGAAAGGCACAAACACAGTGTTATTAATGTTATTCCTTTCTTTTAACAGAGTTTGGATTTCCACTACACATGAATTTGGCTGTTTTGTTTCGGGTTTTTTGCATTAACGTGGTATGTCATCATTTCATATTTCTGTGTTTCATTCAGTAAACATCAAACAGATAAAATTAGATTAAACCTATGAACCTACAGACAAGCAACACAAGTCTTACCTGTTGTGCTGGTCCTAGGGGAGGCAATGTGCTCTTTGGCTCACTGGTAGCAACATTAGGATCTGTATCTAGAAACATTGTCAAAATCTTCAGTAAGTCTCTGCCTGTGATCAGGTGCTTGAAGGATTCACATTAGAAGAATTAGTCTGATTTTTCTTTATGATTTAGTCATAAAGTCGAGCTTGATTGATTGTTCTAACCCTGAATCAATATCAGTAGCTGTGGCTGTCATTTCTGTGAAACCGAATCTTATTTTCAATTCGACTTTACGATTCATGCCACGTGTGGTGTTGTGGGAGTTCACAACGAGCAAGCCAATTTCCTTCATGTCTTCCTCATCCACATACTTTGGTTTTTTTTCTGTTTGTGCAGTAAAATATGAATGCTACCTCAGTCTGATCTGGTCTAGTTGGACTTAAGACGTGTTTTCTGGTTTCATCCCAACCAACATCCTCATCAACTTCCACCAGTTTCTCAAAAATGCCATCACACCACACACCACCTGTAGATATGAATTTCTTGTCTTCCCTGTGCTTGGACGGGTCAAACTTCTCACAAACAGCAAACCCGTACGTAAAGGCAGATTTTCGAGATGCCACCACTGCTGGGTTTCTTCCAAACTCCACAGCTCCCTTCAGGATCGCTTGCTGGAGCTTACAAGGACACAGGACTTTACACTGATCACCAAACTGATCAATAACATGTTGCCGTAGAATCTGGCTTTCAGCGTAGCCCCCCACTAACAGAATATACTCGATGTTTAGATGTTTCTTCAGGATTTCTCTGAGACTGTCAGTGATGCCCTTCAGACTCTCAGCAAAGAAAGACCTCAGTCTCTCTTTGGAGATTTTGATGGATCCGTAATCTCAGGAAGCACCTCGCACTGATTCAAAGAACTTTTCTATTTCTTTCTTTTTCTGAGCCAGTTTTCCCAGATTAAGTGAGCAGCTCATCTCCACATCGTCATCTTTTCTTTTGAAAAGTGTGAACTCATACATTATTTTCTGAACCTCACTGGGAAAGTTTTCTTCATATTCATCCCAGATACCATCACTGAAGATTTCTCTGAGGAACTCTTTGAATTTCCTGTCCACAGTTTGTCCCCCCAAATCATTTCCTGAGGCCTTGTGCAGCTCCTTCAGGGCTCCTCCATCCAGGACTTCATGAACTGTGATGTCGATGGTTCCACCTGCAGTGACAGAGGAAACAGTGCTTCCTGAAAACCCTCTCCTGTCTGATCATTTCCTGATAACATTTACAATAATTGATTACACAGCAGTGGGGAGTTGACTTTATCACAGTAGATGTCTTTCTGAAAGCGCTGTAACTAAGTTTAAGAACATAATCCACCCACTGTTATCATCTTCAATGCCCTGTACCAACACAGAGCAGAGCAGCTACCTGAACGCTGCTCCAACAGAGGTCGATCATCTTGTTAATAATTTTACCTCCTCACTACGTACGACTCTGGATACTGTAGCTCCTGTGAAAAAGATCAATGTGTCTTTTAGACTCCATTCCTACTGTTCTATCATATCTATCTAATAGACTCCAGTTTGTACATGTAAATGGAGAGTCCTCTTCACACACTGAGGTTAATTATGGAGTTCCACAGGATTCAGTGCTAGGACCAATTCTGTTTACATTATACATGCTTCCCTTAGGCAGTATCATTAGAAGACATAGCATAAATTTTCACTGCTATGCAGATGACACGCAGCTCTATCTGTCCATGAAGCCAGATAACACACATCAATGAGTTAAACTGCAGGAATGTCTTAAAGACATAAAGACCTGGATGGCCGCTAACTTTCTGCTTCTTAATTCAGATCAAACTGAGGTTATTATACTCGGCCCTGAAAATCTTAGAAATATGGTATCTAACCAGATTCTTCCTCTGGATGGCATTACCTTGGCCTCCAGTAACACTGTGAGGAACCTTGGAGTCATTTTTGACCAGGACATGTCCTTCAACGCACATATTAAACAAATATGTAAGACTGCTTTCTTCCATTTGTGCAACATCTCTAAAGTTAGAAATATCCTGTCTCAGAGTGATGCTGAAAAACTAGTTCATGCATTTATTACTTCCAGGCTGGACGACTGTAATTCATTATTATCAGGAAGTCCTAAAAACTCCCTGAAAAGCCTTCAGTTAATCCAAAATGCTGCAGCAAGAGTCCTGACAGGGACTAGAAAGAGAGAGCAGATTTCTCCTGTGCTGGCTTCCCTTCATTGGCTTCCTGTTAAATCCAGAATTCAAAATTCTGCTCCTCACATACAAGGTCTTAAATAATCAGGCCCCATCTTATCTTAATGACCTTGTAGTACCATATCACCCTATTAGAGCACTTCGCTCTCACACTGCAGGCTTACTTGTTGTTCCTAGAGTATTTAAAAGTAGAATGGGAGGCAGAGCCTTCAGTTTTCAGGCCCCTCTTCTGTGGAACCAGCTTCCAGTTTGGATTCAGGAGACAGACACTATCTCTACTTTCAAGATTAGGCTTAAAACTTTCCTTTTTGCTAAAGCATATAGTTAGGGCTGGACCAGGTGACCCTGAATCCTCCCTTAGTTATGCTGCAATAGACGTAGGCTGCCGGGGGATTCCCATGATGCATCGAGTTTTTCCTTTCCAGTCACCTTTCTCACTCACTATGTGTTAATAGACCTCTCTGCATCGAATCATATCTGTTATTAATCTCTGTCTCTCTTCCACAGCATGTCTTTATCCTGTCTTCCTTCTCTCACCCCAACCAATCACAGCAGATGGCCCCGCCCCTCCCTGAGCTGGAGGTTTCTTCCTGTTAAAAGGGAGTTTTTCCTTCCCACTGTCGCCAAAGTGCTTGCTCACAGGGGGTCATATGATTGTTGGGTTTTCTCTGTATGTATTATTGTAGGGTCTACCTTACAATATAAAGCACCTTGAGGCGACTGTTGTTGTGATTTGGCGCTGTATAAATAAAATTGAATTGAATTGAATTGAAAATTGAACTGCCAGAAACAATTAATTTTTTTCATAATGGAGTGTTTGTTGAGCCTTTAGACAAAATATATAACAATACATCAAATTTTATATGCATATATATATGATTTTTCACTTGTATCACATTTGCTACATTAGCCATATTTTTGCAATTTAGTCATTAAAAATGTGTCATGTAATTTATATAATTTTTTGAGGGTAAAAAAAGTTATACTGATGATGCAGAAGTCTCAAAAACTCACAAAATCACACGTGTCAAATACGACACGCTGGGCTTTAAAAGACTAATTAAAGCGATTGGTTAGTTTTCAGTTTGACACTGAGTTGTGCTTCTTTGGTTTTTGTTGCTGTTATATTATAAAGATGATGCGACACTCACCAAAATCCTTTCCAGGATATCCCAAAGATTCTCAGTCTGGTTACGATCTCGACTGCACGGCGTCCGTGTGGGAAAGTGCGGCCCCGTGTTCACTCTTTCACAGTTTGAGCCTCAGCGTCATCTTGGAATCGTTACAAAAATCCCAGAAAGCAAAACAACAAAAGTAGTCAGCTGACTTTTTCTTTTGGCACAAAGTGTTGCTTAGCCTAGAGCTCCGATCCAAGAGAAAGCTCGATCCACACCGCAGGGTGATGGTGTCGGTGGTGTCGATGGTCCATTTTAAACACAAGAAAAAATGCAGAATTGTGATTTCTGAGTTCATGACCTTTAAAATGCATAGAAACGCGCAGGAGAGTGAAATGTTTGCACAGCAGAGATCATATTTAGCGTAAACAGTTTTCTTCTGGTGCGTCCAGCTGTTCATCCAGGTGAGCTGCAGGAAACTTCAGCCTGCAAATCATCAAAAACTGATCCATCCTGAGATGATCTGAAACCACTGACAGCAAGCTGAGCAGTTTCAGGGCCACTAAATGAAATCTTGTCACTTTAACCAAAGCTTCATCGTATCCATCCATCTTTTGTGAA
Organism: Pelmatolapia mariae; assembly: GCF_036321145.2. Lineage (NCBI taxonomy): Eukaryota > Metazoa > Chordata > Actinopteri > Cichliformes > Cichlidae > Pelmatolapia > Pelmatolapia mariae. The sequence continues at coordinate 359,106 of NC_086241.1, forward strand.
CAATAAATGTATTTAGAGGTTTCTGATGTTCATGTGTTTAAGTCGTGTAGCTGAATATATGGTTATTTTCTCTTCAAGCCATTGAACAGTTGTGGAAGCGCTCATTCTTAGTTCAGTGATTCATCTATTCTATGCTCGTATCCTTGTCAGGGTCGTGGGGTTAGGGTTCGCCTATCCCAGCTGCCATAGGGTCACGGTCACGGGGCTAACACATAGAGACAGACACGCCTGTGGGCCATTTAGATTCACCCACCAACCCTAACCCCACTAACTGCATGCCTGTGGACTGTGGGAGGAAGTACGTGGAGAGAACATGAAAACTCCACACAGAAAGACCCGGCCAGGTGGTGGAATCAAACTCACAACCTTCTTGCTAATCACTGTGCACTATGCTGCCATGAATCAGTCATTCATGATTTTAAATTATTAAATTATTCTTCAGGCTGGAGTGATGAAATAATACTGAAAAACAAAGAAAAGTAAACTAATATGACAGTAACTCCTTCCTCCACCTCCCATCGCTCCACCTAAAAGTTTCTCCATCAGTCAGTCACTAAGTGCTCCGTGACGGTTGGATTGTACATTAATGTCACATAAAGAAAAGTAAAAATCCGACTGTGTATTTGTAAAGTTGTGTTTACTTTGTAAAGTAATTTGACATCAGTGAATGCAGATAAAGTTCATCAATGAATGAGAGAAAGTTTCATTTTTATTGGCGTGTCAGTTTGTTGCAGTACTCCTGAGCGCCTTTAGGAGGCGCTGTTGCTCTGAGCAGTTCTAATATTGGCTTCAGGCTCTAAACAGAGTTAGTTTTGATGATATCTGAGCCGCAGACGCAGAGACAGAAATGGATCAGCAGCAGCAGCAGCACAGCCTTTCTGCTCATGCATTTCAG